>NC_064615.1:56853000-57155879 GCF_023898315.1 Schistocerca nitens
ATAATTATACCAATTTCCAATTTTTTCAGCAAGCTTTCAGACAATAATTTTCTTGTTGTGGTCTTCAGTCCGAAGACTCGTTCGATACAGCTCTCTGCACTCCGCCCCCGGTAGCTGAGTGGTCGAGCCAGCACGGTAGCTCAGCTTGCTCGGTCAGAGGGTTAGCTACCCTCCCTAATAAGAAACTGAGTGAACGGATCAACAAAGAACCTGAACGGCTGTCATCGGACGTCCGCCACGAACAGATACATCGACCAATATAGAGCAAAATGCGATTAAAAAAAGTGGTCAGCGCGACAGACTGTCAATCCTAAGGGTCCGGGTTCGATTCCCGGCTGGGTCGGAGATTTTCTCCGCTCGGGGACTGTGTGTTGTGTTGTCCTAATCATCATCATTTCATCCCAATCGACGCGCAAGTCGCCGAAGTGGCGTCAAATCGAAAGACTTGTACCAGGCGAGCGGTCTACCCGACGGGAGGCCCTAGTCACACGACATTATTATTATTATTATTACAGCTCTCTGCAAAATAACTGCAACCTACATCCATTTGAATCTGATTACTGTAGTCAAGCCTTGATCACCCTCAATCACACTTCACTCCACTCCCAAGCTGAAGATTCATTGATTCTCACAATAAGTCATAGCAACCTATTCGTTCTTTTAGTCAGGTTGTGCCATAATTTCTGTTTTTTTTCCGCAATACGATTCAGTACCTCGTCATTAGATATCCCTATACGCCTCCAATCTTTGTTCTACAGCACAACACTTCGGAAACTTCTCTTCTCGCCTGAACCGTCCACGTTTCACTTGCGCCCGAATTATGTGAGTGACACGAAAGCTTCTTAAGTAACAGAACCCAGTATGTTGTCCTCGACGGCGAATGTCCATTAGGTTCAACAGTATCGACAGGAGTGCCCGGGAGAAGTGTGATAGGATCACTATTACTTTCTAAGCAAAACGAGGTTAATGGAATGTAGTCGAATTAAGTCGGGTGATGCTGAGGGAATCAGATTAGGAAATGAGACACTTAAAGTAGTAAAGGAGTTTTGCTATTTGGGGAGCAAAATTACTGATGATGGTCGAAGTAGAGAGGATATAAAATGTAGACTGGCAATGGCAAGGAAAGCGTTTCTGAAGAAGACAAATTTGTTAACATCGAGTATAGATTTAAGTGTCAGGAAGTCGTTTCTGAAAGTATTTGTATGGAGTGTAGCCATGTATGGAAGTGAAACGTGGACGATAAATAGTTTCGACAAGAAGAGAATAGAAGCTTTCGAAACGAGGTGCTACAGTAGAATGCTGATATCAGACAGGTAGATCATGTGTTGTAATGAGGAGGTATTGAATAGAATTAGGGAGGAGTTTGTGGCACAACTTGACTAGAAGAAGGGATCGGTTGGTAGGACATGTTCTGAGGCATCAAGGGATTACGAATTTAGTATTGGAGGGCAGTGTGGAGGGTAAAAATCGTAGAGGGAAACCAAGAGATGAATGCACTAAGCAGATTCAGGAGGATGAAGGCTGCAGTACATACTGGGAGATGAAGAAGCTTGCACAGGGTAGAGTAGCATGGAGAGCTGCATCAAACCAGTCTCAGGACTGAAGACCACAACAAGAACAAACCTAAATGATTTGGCGAACACAGTGGGCAACAGTCTGCGGTTTTTTCTGATGATGCTTTGATGTATGGGTAGGTGTCGAAGTTGAGATGATATATACAAAATTTGTCATTGTTGTAGAAAAATGTAAGTTAATGCAGATGAGTAGGAGAAACATACCAATAATGCTCGGATACAGCATTAGTAACGTCCTGCTTGACACAAAGTGATGTGGAATGGAACGAGCTCCTGAGGATTGCGACACAGAAGGCGAATGGTCAACTTCAGTTTATTGGGAGAATTTTTAGGAAAGTGAGGTTCATTTGTAAAGGCGACCGCACATAGGTCTCCGGTGCGACCTATTCTTCAGTACTGTTCGAGTGTTTTGGATCTGCACCAGGTCGGACAAAAAGAATACATCGAAGCAATTCATAGGCGGCGTGCTAGGTTTGCTAACGGTAGATTCCAACAACGCGCAAGTATTACGGAGCTGCCTCGGGGACTCAAATGGAAATCCCTGAAGGCAAGGTGAGCTTTTTTTTTTTTTTTTTTTTCCTTCGGGGAACATTGCTGAGAGGATTTAGAGAATCTGCATTTGTAGCTGACCACAGAACGATTCTACTGCCGCCAACATATATTACGCGTAAAGAGAACGAAGATAAGATACCAGAAATGAGGGATCATTTGGAGGCATATAGGCAGTCTTATTTCTCCCGCTCTATTTGCGAGTGGAACGGGTAAGGAAATGACCAGTAGGGGTACAGGATCTGTCACGCATAGTACTGTGGTTTGCGATGGATGTATGTAGATCTGGATGTAGAATATCTTCAGAAAGGGTATCCTAGCGACGAAATTTTCACCACCTGACAAAAAAATTGAAGCATACGGAAGAAATGGTCGCATCTCAATGTATTTCGTACATATACACAGCATCGACGGGTATGTAAATGATTGAGTTGCAATTCTGTGGAAGGTTTCACAAAAATTCATTAGTACTGTTCACCTTCACCTTCAAGCAGACTCATGTTTTTCATGTTGTTGTTGTTGTGGTCTTCAGTCCTGAGACTGGTTTGATGCAGCTCTCCGTGCTACTCTATCCTGTGCAAGCTTCTTCATCTCTCGGACTCCCTCTACGATTTTTACCCTCCACGCTGCCCTCCAATATTAAATTGGTGATCCCTTGATGCCTCAGAATATGCCCTACCAACCGATCCCTTCTTCTAGTCAAGTTGTGCCACAAATTTGCCGGCCGCAGTGGCCGAGCGGTTCTAGGCGCTACAGTCTGGAACCGCGCGACCGCTACGGTCGCAGGTTCGAATCCTGCCTCGGGCATGGATGTGTGTGACGTCCTTAGGTTAGTTAGGTTTAAGTAGTTCTAAGTCTAGGGGACTGATGACCCCAGATGTTAACTCCCATAGTGCTCAGAGCCATTTGAACAATTTTTTTTTTTTTTGCCACAAATTCCTCTCCTCTGCAATTCTATTCAATACCTCCTCATTAGTTATGTGATCTACCCATCTAACCTTCAGCATTCTTCTGTAGCACCACATTTCGAATGCTGCTATTCTCTTCTTGTCTAAACTATTTATCGTCCACTTTTCACTTCCATAAATGGCTACACTCCATACAAATACTTTCAGAAACGACTTCCTCACATTTAAATCTATACTCGATGTTAACAAATTTCTCTTCTTCAGAAACGCTTTCCTTGGTAGGGTATGACACTAATAAGTGGGCTCATAGCACCAAGCTCTTCCGTAAATTTGACTCCAGTTTGTAATCACTGAAATAGCATCGTATACCCAGCGAAGTCGCCAAGTTTATTCTGTTTCCTCCTCCCCTTCTGGTTGCTTAATTTTTTTCTCTGTCAGGCAGTGAATGTTCAACGTCAACAATGTTTTCTTTTTCTGTAACTCTTTTCTCTCGATTTCCAGTCTCCATTCTATATATGATCTATTTCCGACATCACCAGCTCTGTTGCTGCACAAATAGCAGATTTCATCTACAGAACGGTTGTAATTAAGCTTTCTGTACTTGAGAGGGCCTCCATGAAAACGAATGATCATAGATCAATGAAACTTTGTGGAAAGAGTTGTAAGAAGACGCAGAATACAAAAAAACGAATAAACCGTTGAAAGAAACGCATTTTAATTTCTACATGAGAGGTTACATACGTTAATTGTGTAGCATATTTACGTTGTAGATTACAAACGCGAGAAAGACAGGTCGTGGCGCTTACGTCACAGTACGTGAGACTGCATTTCTCGAGTGCCATCACCGTCTTCGGCGGGGAGCGAGTAACTACTTCGTCCGAGTTTAATTATTCCTGACTGTGTGTTCAAATCCATGCAAGTTCTCGATAGCACAAGACAAAGTTAAAGTCTTTAGTGGGTACCTTTTCAGTTACATATTGATTTGCCGTGGGCCCTGCAAGCAACCGAGCGTTGGCGAATGTGGCGTACAAGCCGACTAGTGTGACGTCACAGGTTTGTTGCAGAGCCCATATATCTGGCTGGTCCTGCGCTGCCGAACGAGTCGAGCATCTACATCCACAACATCCTGGAACTGCACTAGACATTTAATTTCACAATTATCACTTCTCGAACGGTGGACCATAGAATGTCCAGCTGTCAGGACACAGTCCGTGCACTGACTGAAGATCGCACACTGCGTCCAGCATTCTCAGCGACGGCAAGAGTAACACCGCGGCAACAGTAACTACAACAATTTGTTTGTGGCGCAATTGCCAGTTGGCCTTTCCCAGGAGCAATTCCCAAATCGCCAATTAATTTGAGCTTCCGAATTATATCCTTCAACCCTGGATCGGAAAGAGGACCTCTCCATAAGTAGAATGGAGGACACAGGGCCGTCGAACCGCTGAAAAGAGTAAATGCTGTGGTTTGCATGTGGCAACTTACTGGCAGAAGGGGCCCACTGGCGCAACCCAGGTGTTGTGAGTATGTGACTCGGAGCGGCGCATTAGCAAAACTGAGGTGCACAGCCATGTATAAATAGGTGCTGTTTTCTAATGAGATTCATTCAAGTGTGAAAGCTCTCCTGGATGGCAGGGCGTATCACACTGTCGGGCTACACGCAGCAACAGATGGGGCGCCAGCATCCCAGGCAGTCGTCTCGGCTCCTGACATGCCGGAGACATCCCGAGGCGAGGGCTGTAGATTTGGACACCGGATCACAAGCGCTTGTTTGTCACCGCGATCTCAGACATGCCGGCGAGAAGAAGGACGCAGCTGGCCGCCCGCGGCTCACACCGAGCAGCGCTGAGTTGGCAAGGACGCAGACTGCTGAGCCAACTCCTGGCATCCTTCCGACGCCGCACTCCGCTGGCGTACAAGGCCGACACACAGCGCATTGCACTGGGTTGCTGGGAAGGTGGCCTCAGCATTGCGGAACCCTGTGATGCAGACGGAGGTGAACGGGGCGCTGTACTGAAGAAAACAACAAATCATTTGGAAACCTTGGACGAGTTTTAATACGGCACCTCCTGCCACCCATCCACTACATTTGGTGTCAGAGTAGCGGACGTTCGGGCCCACCGCCTGCTGTACAGTGACAAGATCTGGTGAGAGCTGACAAAATTGTTCTTTTTGAGTGTTGATTGCTTTCTTTTTGTTCTTTCGAGTATGGCTCCTGGTAAGCCACATTTTTAGATGTTTTACTTGGGCATATTATTATGTTGTCAGAGGAAGTGTTAGTATGTTTAGGGAGTAACATTGTTTTCATGGCACTTAATCTCTTTTGTATTGGTTTGAGTATGATGTTACCGAGTATGATGATACTAAGGTGAAGGAAGTCAGGTTATTCTTTATTATTATTATTATTATTATTATTATTGGGACTAACTGGGAACGAAAGCAATACAATGGTAAAGTCAAAGACGCAAGGTGCGTCGGAACCAGAAGCGGTGTGGATTTTGATAGAAAAGGTAGCACAATTGACAGCAGACAATACGCAGCTGAGAAATGAATTAATGTCTAGAAGTGAGCGCGAAACTGCATCTGATCAGTCGTTGTTGCCTAGGGAGCACGAGATCGATCCAGCCGCTGTAAGTTTGATTATTCCGTTTCCTGGCAAGGCATCTGAGGATGTGCATTCGTTTGTGGAGGACTTGGAAATTTCAGCTGTCATGAATGGTTGGTCTGATGAATAGTTGTTACATGAAGCCAAGATTAGATTAACGGGTGAAGCAAAGGTGTTCTGAGGCCTTAAGGAGGGCAGGACAGCTTAAGCAGTTGAAGGAGGGGCTTTCACAAAGGTACAAGAAACAGAATAGCGCTCGGTACTTTAGGGACAGGTTGAGTACAATGACGAAGAGACACGGGGAGATGGTAGAGAAATTTGGGGACAGGATAAGAGAAATTAACGAGTACACTTATGAGCTCCATCAGAGCGATGAAGCGAATAGTGTTCCGTTGCAGGAGGCCGAGAAAAGAGCGCATGATGTATTTCTGAGAGGGTTACAGGCGCATATGTCACGGAAAGTGCGTGAAGGGACTCCGAAAGATTTGTATTCGGCCATTCAGCTGGCAATTCAATGTGAGGATATAGATGTGGGAACAAGGGTACGCGAGAGGCAAACAGTGTTTACAGCGGGTATAAAATGTTATAAGTTTGGTTGTACGGGACATGTGCAGAGGCAGTGTACCCAGTCACCGAGGAATAAAGGAAGGGGTGCAAATCAGCAGTGTGGAGAATGGAGAATGGAGAAGTGGAGATAGGAGAAGTGGACAATCGTTAAACGGCAGAGGGGGCCCAAGACCCACCTAAGGGAGCTCCTGTTTAATTTCAGTGCTACGAATATGTATGCAGAGTTGGAATGTTCAGTGGTTGGATCCATATGATCTAAAAAGTTTAAGATTGTACACAGGAGCGAAAGTGTCAGTTATAGGTTGCGTGGAGTGTGGGATAAGGAGGTCACGCCTTTGGGGTCCATGGCAGTTGATTTTCGAACAGAGAAAGTCCGATTTAATACATGCATGGAGGTAGTACCATGAGTAAGTGAGGGCTATGACATGATCCTAGGAGTAGATTTCTTGCATCCATCAACATCATGCCAAAATTTACCTTGGACAACGAACTGTGGAACTTGGTGGAATGTTATTTCAGCTAGGGGAGACTGTTGTCAATGCAGAGCTGTCGCGAGGGGCGTTCAACGTAATGAACAAACCAATTGAACCGCGTACATTAGCATTAAGGCTTAATTCGCATGAGTGTGTGTCTAGTGGCACCGGGAAATCGCTTTAGGTAAGTGTGGAGTCGAATATACCTGTGGGTACAGTATGTGTTATTGAACCATTGGAGGATAATGAAGATTTGGGTTCACTGGGCTGTTTTGTGAAAAGTAGTGTTGTACCCGCACAGGAGGGGAGCGACAGGCGAGTAGTTCCCGTGAACGTGGATAATTTTAGCGCTGTAGACGCGAATTTGAGAAAAGGAGTTTTAGTAGCAAATTTGGATGTGCTAGATGACGAAGACTGGTGTTTGAGAGGTAGGCGAAGCGATCAGGCACTAACTGCCGATAGAACTGCATTGCGTGACAAAATTAAGCATTTGAAAGGAGGAGAAAGAGAGTTTATGGAAGAATTATTGTGGGAATTTAAGGATTTGTTTTTTTCCACAGGGGCCGTTACCAGCAACTCCATTAGTTCAACATTAGATACCAACAGGGAATGAAACACCTGTTTACCGTAAACCATACAGAATACCGAGGTATTTGCAGCCGATTGTGGAGGATTTCATTGATCAGCGGCTTGCGGATGGTATTATAGAGCATAGTAATAGTTGCTGGGGAGCAGGCATTGTCGTGGCGCCTAAAAAAATCTGCGGATGGAACTAAGAAACACAGGTTCCGTTGTGACTAGCGATACCTCAATAATAAGACAGTAACGGACGCATACCCCATTCCGAACATCTCGGAGACTTCGGATCACTTAGGACAGTGCCAGTAATTTTCTACGATGGATTTGACAAGTGGTTATCATCAGTTAGAGGTGGCTCCAGAGGATCGTCCAAAAACTGCTTTCTCTACACCTGGAGGCCACTGCCAGTACCTTAGAATGCCATTCGGTTTGAGAAACGCCCGGCAACGTTTCAGAGGTTGCTAGACAGTGTTTTGAGGGGCTTGAAACAACGGCAGCGTCTTGTCTACTGTTTTCAAGTAGTATGGAGCAACGTAAACAGCGGTTAAGGGAAGTCTTTATGAGGATAAGAGCAGCTCGTTTAACGTTGAGTCTGGAGAAGTGTCATTTTGCATTAGAAGAAGTAAAATATTTTGGTCATATTATCAGTAAGGACGGAGTGTGAACAGATCCGAGACTGGTACAGTCTGTAAGGGATAGTTGGGAACCGAAAACTGCTAAGGAAGTGCAGTCATTCATCGGAATCTGCAATTCCCATCGAAAGTTCGTGAACGGCTTTGCAGATTTAGCACAGCCTTTGACGCGTTTGCTACGGAATAGTGTGGAATTTGGACAGAAGAGGGCCAGAAACCGTTTGAAAAACTGAAAGAACTGTTAACATCAAGTCCGGTTCTTGTGTTTCCTGATTTTGAAAAGGAGTTTATACTAGCTTACGATGCATCGAATCAAGCATTAGGGTGTGTTCTTAGTCAGGAAATTGATGGGAAAGAACATCCTGTAGCCCATGCATCTAGGCAGTTGAATGCAGCAGAGAGGAATTACTCAACAAAAGAGAGGGAGATGCTTAGCGTAATCTATTGAATCACATATTTTAAATGTTATTTATATCGGAGAAGATTTCGGGTAGTGACAGATCATGCTGCGCTGAAGTCGTTGTTGGGGTTGAAGGATCCGTCCACTAGACACGCTCGATGGACTGTGAAGCTTAGTGAATTCGACTATAAGGTGGTGCACAAACCTGGGAAGAAGCACGGTAATGCGGATGCACTAAGTAGGAAGGTGGCAAAAGTAGAAGTCATAGGTTATGACCTAGTGGTATGGCAAAATTACAGGACGCAGATAACGATTGTAAATTGTATGGGACACAGCCACAATTTAATATGTACGCCGGTCTTCTGTGCAGGGAAACGAAATTAGGGTCAAGGATAGTAGTGCCAGCGAAGCTGAGGGATGGGGTTTTAAAGGAAGCACATGATCACGTGTTATCTGGTCATGGACGGTGCAGAGCGACGAATAGGTCAGTGGCGGAGAGGTAGGTAGGTAGGTAGGTAGGTTGGTTGGTTGGTTTAGAGGCGGGAGAAGGGACCAAACTACGAGGTCATCGGTCGCTTGTTCCTAATAAAACTATGCCACAAGTGTGAGAACAAAACGGACGAAACATAACAAAACGGAAAAAAAGGAAAAGCCACAAGAACGAAGGGAAGGCAACGAACACTAAAAGGAACAAAAGAGGACAAGGAAATAACGGAGACACGCTAGAAACAGAAGACAGTAAAACATGAAAGCACATTATAGTGGCTGGACAACCACGAGAATAAAGAGGGAAAGCCAGCCACTCTGCAACACATTAAATCCTCCACCCTAAAAGCACTAGCGTGGAGGACACAGAGGGACAAAGGACATGTGCTACAAGCTACATCGAAGTACAAAACCCACTCTCACCGATAAAACGTAAAACTAAAGCTGCTGTGGAGGCATTGACACCCAACACCGAAGGCAGGGTGCTGGGAAAGTTAAAAGTCTGCCGCAAAGCGGCTAAAAGTGGGCAGTCCAGCAAGAGGTGGACGACTGTCATTTGGGAGACACAGCGACACTGAGGGGGTCCTCGCGATGGAGTAGGTAACCATGCTTTATCCACGTATGGCCAATACGGAGCTGGCAGAGAACAACTGATTACCTGTGAGAGGTCTGTATGGAAAACTTCCACACGTTCATAGTCTCCTTAATGACACGCAGTTTGCTGTGCGTGCTGTTATGCTATTCCATCTCCCAAAGCCGGAAAACCCTGCAGTGTAAGACAGAACGAAGGTCAGCTTCTGAGATGCCTATCTCCAGAAGCGGTTTCCATGCCGCTTGTTTGGCCAGCCTGTCGGCAAGTTAGTTGCCGGCGATTCCGACGTGTCCTGGGGTTCACACAAACACCACGGAATGACGGGATTGTTCCAGGGCATAGATGGACTCCTGAATGGACGCTACCATAGGGTGGCGAGGGTAGCACTGGTCGATAGCTTGTAGGCTGCTCAGTGAGTCAGTACACAGGAGAAATGACTCGCCAGGGCATGAGTGGATGTGCTCAAGAGCACGAGAAATGGCCGCCAGCTCTGCAGTGAAAACACTGCAGCCAACTGGCAAGGAGTGCTGCTCAATATGTCCTCCATGAAGATATGCGAAGCCTACGTGACCATCAGCCATTGAGCCGTCGGTGTAAACCACTTTAGAGCCCGGGAACACGCCAAGAGTCGAGAGGAAGTGACAGCAGAGAGCGGAGGGGTTAACGGAGTCCTTAGGGAAATGCAAAAGGTCCAGACGAAGCTGTGGCCGAGGCATACACCACGGAAGCGTACGTGAACGGACCACAAGTAGAGGTGCAGAGAAGGGACCGCACGTGAACCGCAATCCTTAGCCTCGATCTGCGCCGCCGATGCGGGAGATGGACCACCGCGGGCGGGAAAAGGAGACGGTAATTCGGATGCTCAGGGGAACTATGAAAGTGAGCTGCGTAACTGGCGAGCAGTTACGCACGTCTGATCTGCAGTGGAGGGACACCAGCCTTCACCAGTACACTGATCACCGGACTCGTCCTAAAACCTCCTGTCGCTAATCAAACCACACAGTGGTGCACAGGGTCGAGTAAATGCAATGCTGAAGGCGCTGCCGAACCATAAACCACACTCCCATAGTCAATTCGGGATTGGACAAGGGCTCTGTAGAGCTGCAGCAACGTACATCGATCTGCACCCCAATCGGTGTTGCTCAGGCAACAGAGGGCATTGAGGTGCTGCCACCAGTTCTTCTTCAGCTGACGAAGATGAGGGAGCCAAGTCAATCGAGCGTCGAAAACCAGTCCAAGGAATTGATATGTCTCCACTACAGTGAGTGGATCGTCAGTAAAGTACAGTGCGGGTTCCGGATGAACAGTACAACGCCGACAGAAGTGCATGACACACGACTTTGCGGCTGAAAACTGAAAGCCGTGGGCTAGAGCCCATGACTGCGCCTTGTGGATGGCTCCCTGGAGGCGCCCCTCACCAACTACAGTACTGGAGCAGCAGTATGAAATGCAGAAGTCGTCTGCATACAGAGAAGGTGAGACAGAGGGCCCGATAGCTGCTGCTAGACCATTAATGGCAACTAAAAATAGGGAGACACTCAATACAGAGCCCTGTGGGACTCCATTCTCCTGGATATGGATGGAACTATGGGAGTCACCAACCTGGACACGGAAAGTATGGAGCGACAAGAAGTTTTGGATAAAAATCGGGAGTGGTCCCCAGAGACCCCACTCATAGGATATGATGTCGCCAAGTCGTGTCCTATGCTTTACATAAGTAAAAAAAGACGGCAATCAGGTGCTGCCGTCTGGAAAAGGCTGTACAGATGGCAGACTGGATGGACACAAGATCATCAGTGGTAGAGCGACCCTGGCGTAAGCCGCCCTCACATGGAGCCAGCAAGCCACATGCCTCTAGGACCCAACCCAATCGCCGACATACCATACGTTCCAACAGCTTACAAAGAACGTTGGTGAGGCTGATGGGCCGATAGCTATCCACATCAAGCGGGTGTTTACCGGGTTTGAGTACCGGAATGATGGTGCTCTCCCGCCATTGCGATGGAAAGACGCCATCGCACCAGAGCCGGTTGAGGATGTCGAGATGATGTCGCTTGTAGTCAGACGAGATAGGTTTAAACATCTGACTGTGGATCTGATCTGGCCCAGGAGCTGTGTCAGGGCAATGTGCAAGGGCACTGAGGAGCTCCCACTCTGTAAATGGGGCCATTATAGGATTCACTGCAGCGTGTGGTGTATGAGAGAACGTTCCCTTCCAGCCGCCGTTTGAGTGTACGAAAGGCTGGGAGGTAATTGTCCCATGCAGAGACTCGAGCAAAGTGATCAGCAATCGCGTTTGCGTCGGTACATAACTCGCCATTTATGGTAACACTGGGGACAGCTGTTGGGGCCTGGTACCCGAAAAGACATTTGATCTTTGCCCAGACTTGGGAAGGTGACGTGTGGCACCCATTGGTGGAGACGTATCTCTCCCAACACTCCTTCTTCCGTTGTCTGATAAGGTAGCGAACATGGGCACGGAGCCATTTAAAGGCTATGAGGTGCTCCACGCAAGGGTGCCGCTTATGCCACTGTAGAGCTTGCCGACGCTCCTTAATTGCTTCAGCGATTTTCGGCGACCACCAATGGAGTGCCTTACACCTCGAGCACCCTAAAGAGCGGCGGATCGCGTTTTCTGCCGCAGAAACAATTGTGTTAGTCACCTGCTCAACCATCACATCGATGTTACCATCTGGAGGAGATTCAGCGGTGACAGCAGAGGTGAAACTTCCCCAGTCCACCATGTTCAAAGCCCATATGGGCAGGCGTCCGTGTGCCTGACGCTGGGGCAGTGACAGGAAGATGGGGAAGTGGTCATTACCACACATGTCGTCATGTGCTCTCCAGTGGATAGATAGGAGAATAATGGGCTGCAAATTGATAAATCAATGGCCGAATAACTACCATGAGCCACACTGAAATGTGTGGCGGCCCCAGTATTTAAGAGGCAGAGGTCGAATTGCGACAGTAAAGTTTCGACATCTCTGCCGCGGCCAGTAAGCATGGTACCACCCCACACGGGGTTACAGGCATTAAAATCTCCCAGAAGTAGGAAACGTTTAGGGAGTTGATCAATCAGTGCAGCTAATACGTTCGGGAGTACTGCACCATCTGGAGGAATATATACATTGCAGACAGTTATTTCCTGCATCGTCCTTTTTCTGATGGCCACAGCTTCAAGAGGGTTTTGAAGGGGCACATGTTCACTACAGACCGAGTTTAGGACACGAACGCAAACTCCACCTGACACTCGATTATAGTCGCTAGGGTTCCTGTAATATCCCTTACAGCGGAGGGAAGAGGTCCACATTGCTGGGAACCAGGTTTCCTGGAGGGCAATGCAGATAGCACATGTAAATCTTAGCAGTTGCCGTAGCTCAGACAGGCGGTGGAAAAAACCACCGCATTTCCACTGGAGGATGGGACTGGCAAGGCATGGAACATTCAATGAGGCAGTTTACGCCTCAGAGGCACCTGCTGCCACCGATTTATTGCCTGAGCAGTCTATATCCATTGTGTCTGACGGTCTGGCGAGATCTAGGTCCTCAGCAGACGCCGGAATCTCCACCCGATCCTCAGACACAGAGGTTGTAGGTAGCGGTGGTGTGGGTGCCACCGCAATTTCCTTGATCTTAGGGGTTTTCTTTTTGGATTTCTCTCGCTGCTCCTTGGGTTTCCCTGTCTGGGAGGACTTCACTGGCTCAGTCTGCGGGACTGAGGATGCACGTGAAGCCCTACGACCAGCTGCTTTTGGGCTCTTCAGCCACTGGCGGGTGTCGTCTTTCCCACTAGAAGAAACCTGGGAAGGGAGTGACCCAAAGGACCCCTTCCTAGCGAGAGAAGCTGAAGAAGACTTAGGCTTCTCAAGCTTAGAAGTGGGGACGGACATCCCCGATGGTCGGGGAGGTGTTGCTCCCAAAGTAGGTGATGCAGGAGCAACAGGGAAGGATTTGCCCCCACCATCAAGGGGGCAGGTGTAGTCTTCTGGCTCTAAGAGGTAACCTGGGTTTGGGAGCTGATGGCGCCAAAACTGTTGTAGCGGCGGCATAAGACGATGTCATACACACGGGATGCAGGCGTTCAAATTTTCTCTTTGCCTCAGTGTAGGTCAGTCGGTCCAGGTTCTTCTACTCCATGATTTTCCTTTCTTTCTGGAGAATCCTGCAGTCAGGTGTGCAAGGCAAATGGTGCTCTCCGCAGTTGACACAGATGGGAGGCCGGGCACATGGAGTATCGGGGTGTGATGGGCATCCGCAATCTTGGCGTGTGATGCTGGAAGTACAGCGGGAAGACATATGGCCAAACTTCCAGCACTTAAAGCACCGCATTTGGGGAGGGATAGAGGGCTTTACATCACAACGGTAGACCATCACCTTGACCTTCTTGGCCAATGTATCACCCTCAAAGGCCAAGACGAAGGCACCCGTGGCAACCTGATTATCCTTCAGACCCCAGTGGACACGCCGGACGAAATGTACACCTCTCCGCTCTAAATTGGCATGCAGCTCATCATCGGACTGCAAAAGAAGGTCTCTGTGAAATATTATACCCTGGACCATATTTAAGCTCTTATGGGGTGTGATGGTTACAGAAACATCCCCCAGCTTGTCACAAGTGAGTAACTACCATGACTGGGCAGAGGATGCTGTTTTGATCAAGACTGACCCAGATCTCTTTTTGGACAAGCCCTCCACCTCCCTGAACTTGTCGTCTAAATGCTCAACAAAAAACTGAGGCTTCATCGTCATGAAAGATTCCCCATCAGCTCTCGAACATACAAGGTACTGAAGTGAATAAGATCTGCTGCCATCCTTAGCCTGACATTCCTACCATGGTGTGGCCAGGGAGGGGAATGATTTGGGGTCGTACTTCTGTGCATTGAATTGAGCTCATAATCGCTTAGTCACTGCTGGTGTTTCACCACCAGAAGAGGTGGTGGACTGCGTTTCATCGCGTTTTATCCGCCCTGATGCCACCCACTCTGACAAGGGGCCCTCTCCAGCCCCCTCCTCCCCCAGCCGCAGCAAAGGCCACCTGGCAGGATGGCCATTGCCGGGAGTCCCGATGACCCAGGGGCATGGGCATCTACCTCTTGGCAAACGTGGGGAGTTAACGGCGCAGGCATCAGCAGAGCGATCCCTGTGTGGTCAGGGGGCTACAACCAACAGGGTACATGGCAGCTCCACCACAATGGACTGGCTACTGTGCTGGATATCAGGTGCAAAGAAGTCCATGGTCATTGTCGACACAGAAATCGACATTGCATAGCGCATGGTGGAAAACGCACCCAGGAAGGTGTACTCGCTCAAACCCTACAGGGGACCATCACATAAAGGCCGAAACGTGTGAAACTCCATTTAGGGAGAGGTATTGGTGGAGAGGTAGGAAAGTAGATGTGGATCAGTATGTCAAGAATTGTATACCATGTGGGCAGAGAACAGATGTGAGTCAGAAACATATACAGCTACAACAATTACCAGAAGTAATGTGTCCATTCTCTTTGTCGGGGATTGATGTCTTAGGACCTTTTAGGCGAACACCGTCGGGAAACAGATTCGTTCTCACAATAATAGATCATTTTTCGAGGTAGGTGGAGATGGTGGCTATGCCAAATCAACAGGCAGCAATGGTCGCGCAAGCGTTAGTACACAACTGGATTTTGAAGTGTACCAGAGACAATAATTACTGACCAAGAGACCAACTTCATGTTGGATTTAATGAAGGAACTGTGTAAATTGTTTAATGTAAAGAGGTTGAGGACGAGCGCATTGCATCTACAGGCCAACGGAAGGACAGAACGGGTACACAGAACAATCGGGAAGATGCTGAGTTTTTATGTGGATTCTCATCACCATCAGTGGGACGAGTATTTGAAGCATATTGTATGTGCATACAATGCAAAAGTCCATACAAATACCAGTCTGTCTCCATATGAGGTAGTGTATGGATGAAAAATTCCATCGCCATTTGATTTAGTGAAGCACAGAAAGGCAGGACGGGTGAATCTGTACGTCAATTCGCAAGCACAACGCAGGATGTTTGGAAATGGGTACAAAACGCGAATACTAAGGCTCTGGAAAGGCAGAAAGACACAGTGAAGCGGAAAGGAAGTTTACCGCAGTATAGATTGGGGCAATGGGTAATGCTGTCCAGTCCCTAAACGCAAAAAGTGAAAACGAAGAAGTTCCTCATGAGGTATCAAGGGTCATACCAAGTTCTTGAAACCACATCTCTCATTAATGTTAAGCTTCAGCTGCCAACTAGAACAACGATAGTACACATTGGGTGGTTACGGATGTGATTCCAGGCGTGTCACAGGAAGGAAAGAGGAAGAAAGAGAGAGTGAAGAGAGGTGCTAAGCACAGAGAAAACCAGGAAGATAG
Organism: Schistocerca nitens; assembly: GCF_023898315.1. NCBI lineage: Eukaryota > Metazoa > Arthropoda > Insecta > Orthoptera > Acrididae > Schistocerca > Schistocerca nitens. Next base: position 56,868,749 of record NC_064615.1, read on the forward strand.
AGTGCAGCGTTAAGTACCGTATGCTTTGCATCAAGAAAGTAGTAGAGTGTTTGTAGTTTTTTTTTTTTTTTTTTGTTTTCTTGTCATGTATCATTGGGTTTACATAGATTAATTAGGTATTGTATTTTATATGTGTTGTCGAGTATTGTGAGCCTGATGCGACAGCAATCCTTTTGAAGAGGGAGGAAGGGTGATTGTGATCCCTATCCTCAGGTCAATGAAAAGGGAAGTGTATCGTCTGACGTATGTGGAGTGTTGTGAGAGGAGAAATCAAATGCAGTTCTGGAGAAATAAGTACATCGGAGTAAATTTTGAGGTAAAGTCGTAATAAACATGGGTTGAACAATGTCAGAGTCGCACAATTTCCTGTTTAAATTTTTAGTTATCGACAGTGCTCGGTCAGGAAAGTCGTGTTTATTGCAGCAGTTTATATAATGTAAATTTAAGGAAGAAAGTAGTCACACAATAGGTGTTGAGTTTGGATCAAGAATAGTGAATGTTGGAGGAAAATCTGTGAAGCTACAAATATGGGACACATGCACGGTGCAGTTATTTTTGGCCAGGGGGGGAAGGAATAGACTGTCCAAGGGACATCATCATGGAAGCAAAATTGAGCTTGCGATGGGTTGGGATGCATTGGATATCATCCACATGTGAGAATTTGGTAGTAGTAGCAAGTTGTTTTGAGCGGGGATTATTTGCAGAAGCGAAACGTATACAGCTCAAGGGGAGCAGAATTTTAATCAATGGAACTAAGTGTAGCATAATAGGACCAACCTTCCACCTGCCAGCGTCAATTTCAGGAGTCACGCAATTGAATGTTACGCTGCCACAGCTGTACTGGCCAGAAACCACTTTAGAGTTTTGCCAAGGCAGAATCTTACTTTGTTAAATCAAACTCTGAGGCCAGATCTGTTGAGATCCATAAACCAGTTCATTTTAGAACATGGGGGACGCATAGCAGCCAAACAGCTTGTGCAACATGTCGCTCAGTATACGGAAAGGCAACAGCAAATAACGATCATTTTGAGCACCTCTGTGCCAAGTGTCATCCCAGTCTTAACTTTGTTATGTGTTGTTTTCTTTCTGATCAGGCAGAGAGCAAATTCCAAGAGCGAACCAAGGGTAGTCAGAGTCCCAGTAGGTTGGATACCGAGTGCGTGAGATGAGTAGGTAAGGGGTTGATCGAGCAGTGGTCATCCAGTAAGGAATTTTTTACGTTTTCTTTCACGTCATGGTTTGAAGAGGACACTAGACCACATTTAAGTTTTCTAGTAGTAAGGAAATATGCCATAGGTGCCGACCCAAACAAGTTAAGAGTTAGTTAAAGGTCGACCTGGGCACCGGGTCTTTCTGAAGAGGGGAATAATGTAGCGGCACCACCGTTCAGGATAGGGAAAGTTAGTTTTGTGCGATATTCTGAGTACAAGTTACAGCCAGGTGCCGGCCGGATTGCAGTGAGTTACGCATACCAGCAGTTGCGAAGTAGAATGGAGGACACAGGGCTGTCTAACTGCTGAAAAGAGTGAATGCAGCAGGTTGCAAGTCGCAAGTTACAGGCAGAAGGGGCCCACTGGCGCAACCCAGGTGTTGTGAGTACGTGATTCTGAGCGGCGCAATAGCAAAACAGAGGCACACAGCCACGTATAAATAGGTGCCTTTTCTAATGATTCATTCAAGTGTGGCAGCTGTCCTGGACGGTGGGGCATATCACACCACTGGGCTACACGTAACAACAGATGGGGCGTCAGCATCCAAGTCCATGGTGGGTCATAGGTTCGACCCTCTGAGGCCGACACGGGGTTCGTAGCCAGCCAGCGGCGGGACACTCTTCGGCTCACTACTGCGAGCAGTCCTCTCGGCTCCCGACACACGCCGGAGACATCCCGAGGCGAGGGCCACAGATTCGGACGCTGGATCACAGGCACTTGTTCGTCACCACAATCTCAGCCACACCGACGAGAAGAAGGACGCAGCTGGCCACCCGTGGCTCACACCGAGGAGCACTGAGTCAGCAGAGACGCAGACCGCTGAGCCAATACCTGGCATCCTTCCGACGCTCCACTCCACTGGCGTACAAGGCCGACACACAGCGCACTGCACTGGGTCACTGGGGCAGTGGCCTCAGCATTGCAGGACCCTGTGACACCGACTGAGGTGAACGGGGCGCTGTAACTCCAAACAATAAATCATTTGGAAAGCTTGGACGAGTTTTAATGCGGCAACTCCTGGCACCCATCCACTACATTTGGTGTCTTCCCGCTTGATTTGGTCATCCTGATACATTCAGTGGCAGAAGTCGCCACTACAACACGCTGGCAGATGACGTTCACCGGGCATTCGCCATACCCACACCCTGGCATCGGATCGCCACTTCGTGTATCATAATTCGTCACTCCACACAATGGTTTTCAACTGTTCAATCCTCCAATGTTTATGCTCCTTAATTCAAGCGAGGCATCATTTGGCATTTACCGGCATGATGTGTGGTTTATGGGCAGCCACTGGACCATGATATGCAAGTTTTCTCACCTTACGCCTAACATTCATAGTACTTGTAGTGTATCCTGATGCAGTTTGGAATTCCTGTGTGATGGTCTGGATAGATATCTGCCTATTACACATTACGACCCCTCTTCAACTGTCTGCGGCCTCTGTCAGCCAACAGACGAGGTCGGCCTGTACGCTTTTGTGCTGTACGTGTCCCTTCACGTTTCCACTACACTATCACATCGCAAGCAGTGGACCGAGGGACGTTTACGAGTGAGGAAATCTCGCTTACAGACGTATGACAAGTGACACCAAACACCTGGCCACGTTCGAAGTCCGCGAGTTCTGCAGAGTGCCCCCTCTCTGCTCTCACACAATGCCAGATGACTACTGAGGTCGCTGATTTCGATTACCTGGCGGTAGGTGGCAGCACAATGTACCTAATATGAAAAACGTATGTTTTGGGGGGTGTCCAGATAATTTTGATCAAATAGTGTAATTTGTGACCGGATTGAGGGTATCTTAGTAGGGAGGACGTAGCATTCATGGAGAGTCATCGACAGAAGTAGAGGTAACTTCAGGTGTTTGCAGGGCAGTGTAGTGGGTCCTTTTCTGTTTGTTTTGTATATTAATGATCTGGCTGCCATTATTAATTGTAACCCCAGGCTTTTTGCAAATGATGCAGTTTTCTATCATGAAAAGCTGCACAAATATCGATTCAGATGTTGATAAGGTTTCAAAGTGGTGCAAAGATTGGTAACTTGCCTTGAATGTTCAGAAATGTGAAACTCTACACTTCATAAAACGCAAATAAGTAATATCCTATAAATACCAAGGAGTCACATTGGAATCATTTGACTCAAACAATTATCTGGATGTAATAGTCTATGGACTTACAAAATAGAATGATCAAGCAGGCTCAGTCGAAAGTGAATCAGTTGTTAGATTTTGTTTAATTGGTATGAAACAGTACTGCGGAAGTAAATTCAATCTACCAAGCAACCTGAATACAAAATACTCATGCTACTCTTTCTAGAATACTGTTAAAATGTGTGGAACTCATGCTAAATAGAACTAACACGAGATATTGAACATACACATAGAATAATAGCATCCATTTCTCCTACTGAGTTTTTGCACATTTTTCTCTAAATCCACGCTGTTACTTTTACTTTATTACAACAGTTATTGTACACACCTAATACCGAGTGATGTGGCGCAGTGGTTTGCACAATGGACTCGCATTCAATCCCACGTCCAGCCATCCTCATTTAGGTTTTCCATGATTTCCCTAAATGGTTTCAGGCAAATGCTGGGATGGTTCCTTTGAAAGGGCACGGCTGACTTCCTTCCCCAGCCTTCCCCAATCCGATGAGACCGATGACCTCACAGTTTGGTCTCCTCCCCCAAATTAACCCGACCCACGCCTATTATTGCTGTGACACTCTTATGACAAAAGTACTTTTAATGTGCATGTAGATGTTTAGTATGAAAATAGTTCTTTTTTGATTAGTTGTTGGGAAAGCTCTTGTAGGAGCAAGATGTGCCACACTAGGCTTTTGCTTAGAAATAAATACTCTTCTACGATATTGGCCAGGAGGCTACATTGCTAAAAATATAAGCTTTTAAATTCACTTTTGTTGAAATTTTCTGGATTCCTCTCCAAAATCTTGTGCCCCATAGACTGACAAGTTCACTCTATGGTACATCGTCATTGCAGCAAGTGGTGTCAATGAAGAGGCAGGCCAACAACCATTGGTCTTTGCACTTGTTTACTCTCACTCCATCACATTTCTGGGCCAACTACCACTATGATGTCAACTATCCACAAGTTTACCTGCATTTTTAAACAAATTTCAAATGGGACATTCTTTGTGTACAAAGAGTATCTACTCGGATAGGTTCATTGTAGAGCCCCATGTATTGAAGGTTTCATTCAGATACATTTCCACTACTGGTACACTCATTATGTGTCTTCCCTCATGATCTACTTTCCATACAGTATCTTTCTCCCCCACCTCATCAAAGAGTCTTGGCAGTTCGTTCAACACATGCAGAAGCTTGTAACTCGTTGAAAATCATCGTCCAATCAACCAAGGTGCGTTCTTGCCTAGGTTATTGCACCTAGCTGACTAACATTAAAATTAGCATTTTCTGGAATGTTGTCATGAAGAAATAACAAACTGTGATGTTTCTTGATCACATTCGAATAATATTCTCAGAACAAATTGATTCGAATATTTAAGTTAAAGTTAGATTTCTCTGCACTTTAGTAAGCTAGTTCACCCTCTTGACTGATGATACATCTTTTCTAATGGATGAAACGCCAGGGAAACCTTGAAATCTCTGCTAACAGTGATTTTAATGATATTTTCAAATGGTTTAACTGGAGTGGACTCTTATTCAATGTCAATAAAACTTGTTATGTACAATTTCATGTGCACAGAAAGAACTAGAGGATATAAAGAGTAAGGACAACATATACAGCAAGTGAACTTTGCTAAGTTTTTGAATGTGTACCTAGACAGCAAATTAAAATGGTCTAACCATATGTCAGATTAGAAGGGGGAGGGGAGGGAAGGGGAGGGGAGAAAAAGAAACAGCATTTTGCTCCTTTTGCTTTACACGTAATTGCATCAGCTACTTATAAGGATGGCCGTCAGAGTTGATTACTTTGGATATTGCCATGCACTGGAAAAAAATTTATTGTTCAGAAGAGAACTATACGGATCATAAGCGGTGTGCATCCGAGCACTTGTGCAGGAATCTGTTCAGAAACACTATGTTTTTGCAAGGACATCTCAGTATATCTTCTCTCTTGCCTGTTTCATTAGCACATTCTCTTCAAAGCTAACAGTGAATATCATAGCAACAATACAAGTTCAAAAGAGGACTTACATGGTAACCAGTCAAACTTTGCCCTTTTATAGATAGAAGAAAGCTATTCAGGCATCAAAGTTTACTATGCTCTACCTAGAAACATGGAAAGTCTTGCTTGAAATACCTAAATTCAAGAGCAAATTGAAGGAGTACCTGACACAAAATTCATTCTGTTCAATTAATGATATTTTTTTAGTGCAAATGAGCAAGCATTTTTGTGTAGTTGAGCGAGTTATTTAATGCAAGCATAGATGTAGACTATTTTTAATATGAATGACATTCAATGTGTGTATAAAAATTATTTCTGTTCACGTATTGTGATGTAGCATTAGTTGCTATTATTTTATCATGAGGCAACCACATTGTGCTCTACTGTATTGTAAATATTGTAATAATACTGACATTCCATATCTTAGCAAAGCAACTCCTTGCTATTGGGGTCAATGGAACTCGCAATAAATAATAAATAAACAAAAAACTCCTGTAGAAATTGTACCGTTATTGTACTGTGAGGTGCCACTTACGGAATGTTCGGCATTGTTGTCAGCATGAAACTCCATATTGCAAAATTCGATATTTGCTCAGAAAACTGTCTGGTAATATAATGTGGTCTTGAAAAGTTAAATGAATATCAGACTCGGGTACACTTCATGATTTGGCTCTGAGCACTATGGGACTTAACATCTATGGTCATCAGTCCCCTAGAACTTAGAACTACTTAAACCTAACTAACCCAAGGACAGCACACAACACCCAGCCATCACGAGGCAGAGAAAATCCCTGACCCTGCCGGGAATCGAACCCGGGCTTGGGAAGCGAGAACGCTACCGCACGACCACGAGATGCGGGCACTTCATGATTTGGGCCAGTTTGAAGTCACTTGGGAAATTAGTGCTGATTGTTCAACAATACGTAGTCCCACTTATATTTATTTGACTACATTAAGCACCAAAAGTTGCTACACACTTTGATGTTTTAATCATTATTTGACTGACACTGTAAGCATACGCTAAAACAGCATGTCATAACTGACTTAGTAATTGCATTCATATAACAATGGAAAACAATTGTTTAGACAAGTAAATAATTAAACCCTATTCCATGTTCTGTCTTTTTCTTTCCCAATGCAGAATTGCAAACAGCTGAGGTGGCTTGCAATAAAGTGTTAAGATTGCCACACATTTGAGGCAACTGCTGCCTCCATTCAAGCCGATGTGTTACGAGATGATGCTACTAGTCAGCCTCAATGTGGTTTCCAAATGGCTACCAGCACTCGTCTGGCCACTGGTAGACTGGAAATGTGCTTGACACATTATGCACTGACTTACATAGAGCAAAATGCCAGTAAGGCCTATGGATTTTGAAAGCTAGAAAAATCTTTAAGCCTTTCACAACTGAAGTAATACTTTCCAGATCCTTACACCTACATCAAAGGTTTCCACAATTCTTTACAGGTGACTTAACATTAATCAAAACATTCTGTTGTTTTTGATGCTCCATAAGTATGATTACTTTTTTAAGTGTGTTAAGTTCACAGAACGTCATTTATTGATTTGGTTAAACAGCTCCACATACAAGGCATATGTTTCATCTTTACGCCACATAAAATCCTTTTGCAAATATATTATTCAAACTGAAGAAAGCAATCTGAAAACATTACACATGCATCAAGACAATTACACTATGATTAATGAAAATTTGTGCCATACACAGGTTTCAACACAGATACCTTGCTTTAAGCGAGTGATCATTTTTACCACTTCCGCAGTTCAACAACATTCCATGCTCAAAAATGTGATTTTGTATGATAAGACTCCAGTGGTTATTCCCTACATATTTCAATCACTTATTCATGTCAAACTTGATCGTATAGGTCACCATTTCCTTTCTTACTGATGGTGACTGGTGTACAAATTTCTCTGTCTGGTAGCAAGTTATTTAAACTATCAACATCATATATTAGACTACCTTATGAGTCCTAATATCACCTTCTTAGAAGTTTGTAATCTATACTGGTGGTGTGTGAAACTCATATCATGCTAGACTAACAGGGGACACATGGTACAAAATTATGCATAGGAATGCATTGCATATTGTCACTGGCCTGTTCAGACTTAAGGTACCGGTACCGTAATATGAATGTTTAAATGCTGCCGTCACACAGACTGAAGGAAGGCTCGATATATCACAAATACATACATACAGAATTTGAAGAACCAGTTTTGAGAGTCCTTACACATCCTAGATACGACTTTCAGAAGGACTTACGATTAATAACAGCGGACAAAGAGCTTGCAGTAATTTTTTCCCCAAATGTGTACTTTGAGTAACGGTAAAATACCTTAATATATGATTCAACAAATTAATTTATCACACAGCTGTCAGAATATTTTACTTACTAGAAACAAGTAATAATGTAGTCAACTTTTTACAATTTCAGTAGATTTTTTGTGTTTGTTTAACTTGTTCAAATGGTTCAAATGGCTCTGAGCACTATGGGACTCAACTGCTGTGGTCATCAGTCCCCTAGAACTTAGAGCTACTTAAACCTAAATAACCTAAGGACATCACACACATCCATGCCCGAGGCAGGATTCGAACCTGCGACCGTAGCAGTTTAACTTGTCAAATCACATTTAATTGTGCCCCACTTAGAGTGTTTGATTTATAACTTTTGCCTTGACGGAAACAAAACACCTAGCAAAACTATCTTCACATTCTTTTTCCATTCCTCTAATTCTCTCTCAGCAATATAATTACTGATAGTCCCAATGACTGGTTCAGGCTGAAAATTTTTAATCATATAAGGGAGTATTATTATTTTGAAAATGGTACTTAACGACAATGGTACTTCCATCTCTTGTTCACAAACAAATGGCTTTCACGTTGCTCAAAATGAAGTTTTAACCGATGCAGATCACTCATAAATTAATAATATGTAGTTTTTAATTTTCAGTGTCCCTGTAGACACCCAGATTATTAAAAGGTGCAAGGTCACTACATTTCTTAACAGTGAAAAGATTCATGAGGCCTGAACATGGAGGTGGGCAGGGGGGAGGGGGGGGGGGCAGGGGGCAGGAGGAGAGAATGAAATAATAGGTCCTATATGAATGGTACAATTTACTGATGACATTGATATCCCTAGTGGAAGTGAGAAAGAAATGCAGAACCTATTCAATGGAATGAGCAGTCTAATGAGCACATAGTGTGAGTTGACAGTAAAATAAAGAAAGATAAGAATAAAGAGATCAAACAGATGAGATTACTGATAAACTTAACAGAAAAACTGGATAGTTAAAGTGAAGGAGTTATGGTGCCATGAAAGCAAAACAATGCATGACGCACAAAGTGAAGAGGAGATAAGAAGCAGACCACCACAGGCAAAGAGGGCTTTGTTACTGGCAAGTCTTCTGGGTTGTATGGCTGTGATACAAGAAACTTTTTGGTTCCTGAAATTTCGTCCAGAGCTGTGATGGACGTCTGCAGAGGTGCTCCTGGCACCTCCAAATATGTCCAGTACAGCTCTGTACAAAATGTCAAGAACGAAAAGTTTCTTGGACCACTGCCATACAACCTGGAGGACTCGTCAATAACTAAGCCGTCTGGATGGGAAAGTCTTCATTGCATGGAAAGCAAGCTTTCCTTGCTAAAAAGAGGTCTACTAGCATTATACATAAACATTAACTCAAGGAAAAAGTTTCTGAGAATGACTGTTTGGTGGAATACATCATTATACAGAAGTGAATCATAGACTATGGGAAAGCCGAAAAAGAGAGAGTCAAAGCTTTTGAGATGTGGTGTTACAAAAGAGTGGGAAACACAAGATTCATTGGTAAGAGACAAATTGTGGCATATGAAGTATACAATGAACACTAAGGCATGTCTAATAGTTCAAGTTGAACAAGGTCATTTTAAAAAAGAGTCTCTTCTAAAAGGACACCCACCTGTAATACAATTACAAAAGCCAAATAATTTTTTTTTTAAGAAAAAGGAGGGAAGGGTGTATGATGATACACAGAGTGCTTGTGTTTATTTAGGCAATGACAAAAGTAGGCTCAGGAAACATAAACCAAAAAGTTCAAACATTTACGCAACTGATTGACTATTTTATGTACCTTTACATTAATTAAAAAACTAAAGAAATACATCAGCAATAGAAAATGAAATTAATATGTACAGATAAAAAATCTACATGCTACACCATGGTAGGAGAAAACATCTAAAAAAGTGTAAGCTTTCAGAGCCGATGGCGCCTCCTGCTGGTGGAGAGGCTGGAAGGGAAAGGAAGAGGGATGGAGGAAAATAACTGGTGAGGTTTAGAAAATGGTTTGAGTTATGGAAAAGACACCCAGAACCTCAAGTCAAAGGAGACTTACACAACAGAATGAGATGGAAAGACTGAAAGTAGTTGAGCCACCCCCAACCCAGGGTTCTGGATGACTTTTCAATAACTCTTCCCATTTCCTAGACCTCACCAGCCCTTTTCCTTCACCTCTCTTTCTTTCCCTTCTGACAGAAAACACCACTGACTCTGAAAGCTCCAGAGATCCTCCTACTACCGCTTGGTGAGTAGATTTATTTTTGGATATTATATTTTTGAACACTGAACTATGGAAAATCCAAGATGGAAAGTAACAATATTGTGAAAAGGATAGTCGCTACTCTATCCCTAACTGGTTAAAGCAGCACCGTCAAAACTCTGAGATATTGGTAGTGATTTTTGACAAATGTGTACCTGGTGGCAGCCAGTCAAGGAATATTTTAGGGAACTGGTTTAAAAAGTTTATTTCAAAGGCCCAGTCAAATCTTCACAAGTTTTCCCCCAGAGTAACTTACGCTGTGCCTACGTGACACAGGCTGTCTGTCTTTCAAAACTGAGGCAGTTCTGTACAGTTAAAGCTGCTGACAAGAGACACCCTGAGACCTCTGCTGAAACTGCTAGTGAATTCACGACATTGGTTTTAGCCGATAACTTGCATGGGATACAGGTCACGTGTGTGGACACTGGAGTGTTCTGTGGTGCGGAACAAAGTTCTCTCTCTCTCTCTCTCTCTCTCTCTCTCGTAATCCAGATCTCGAGCAGAACAGATGTCTTTTCGGAAGGCAGAGCCTCTGGCTCTGCTTTTCACGACTGGCCATCAACGTAAGTTAATATTAACCGCTTCCCCTTCCGTTGCCCATTTCAATTAATTTTTCGACCTCCTAGACTGACCTAAACCTGGTAACTTCCAACCCTAGGCACCCCCCTTGTACACCATACATCGAAATATGTCCTCTTCATTGTACCTAATTTACTGTTTTATCATTTAACAGCAACCCTGGATGCCCACTCTCAAGTCCTGACCATTCTACCTCCTGCACACTGTCGTCACAAGGCATATGTAACAACCTCCTCCCCCCTTCCCTGCCCGTATACATTAGCAAATGCCTTAGAGGTGACAAAGCCCTAAAGGAGTGGGAAAAGGCAACAATTACATCAATATTTAAGAAGGGCAACAGGAGAAATTGTGCAAACTATTGTGGTATTAGTGTGATGCCATCCGTGGCGAGAGTCTATGGCCGTATCCTAAAAAAGAGGACAGAAGAAGAAATAACTGAATCTACAGAACAACATGGATTCAGATCTGGTCACTCCTGTACTGGTGGAGTATTTACCCTCAAAAACCTGGTGGAGGAAAGGGCAGCAAGGGGCCTTACGAACCACCTCGTCTTTGTAGATCTCCAGAAAGCTTATGACACAGTTCCACAGAACAAGCTATGGACAAATCTAATTGATTATAGCGTGTCACTGAGCTATGTGAAAGCTGTCACACTCCTCAATCAAGGTTGCACGGCAATGGTAAAAGTGAGAAATCAACTATATCAAGAGTCTGAAGCGACAAAGGGACTACACTAGGGATGCACACTCACCCCTACTCTCTTTAAGATCTACCAAGGGGAGGCACTAAAATCCTGGGACAGGACATGTGGAGGAATGGGTATCCCCCATAGACAATGAGACGTTGTTCACTTCATTTTTTGCTGACGACCAAGTGTTAGTAGCTGGAGATGAGGAAGATGCAAATTACATGTCCGCCAATTAAAAGAATAATATGAAAAATGGGGTCATGTCATAAACGTATCTAAAACAGAATATCTAAAAGTGGGAGAAAATGCTGTTAACGACTTACAACTCGGTACTAATACTGTTGAAGAGTGTCATAATTTTAAGTACCTGGGAGTGACACTGTCATCCAATGGTAGAAGTATGGATGATATAAACAATAAAATTGCCCAGGGCAAGCGAGCCATAAAACAACTAAATGGTATTATCTAGAACAAAAACATAACACGCAGAACAAAACATACCATCTACTACACAATTATTGAAAGTATCAACATATGGTGCAGAGTTGTGGGAACTAACTCAGAGGCAGAAAGATGGCCTGCTGGCTGCCGGGACAGATTTGTGGATATTCCGGGCTTGATCATATTAGAAATTATAGGATCAGTGAGTTTATGAATGTCGAAAACACAATCCTAGACTACATAGAAAGGAAGCACCTACTATGGTATCATCACTTACAGCATATGCCAGACACAAGATGGCCAAAACGTGTATGGCAATCGACTTCAAATCGAAGAAGAAAGCATGGTAGACCTGCGAGATGCTGGAAAGATGAAGTCAACGAAGCAATGGCAGCAAGAGGTCTTAATAAAGGATACTGGAATGACCGTGAACGATGGAGATTGGGATGCAAGAGGCAGTGGCAGCCATAGAAACCTCGTTCTATATATATGAGAGAGAGAGAGAGAGAGAGAGAGAGAGAGAGAGAGAGAGAGAGAGCTAATACTCACCACGTAGTGGAGATGCTGAGTCACAGAAAGTCACAACAACAAACAAATTGTTGCCTGTGTGTGTGTGTGTGTGTGTGTGTGTGTGTGTGTGTGTGTGTGTGTGTTACAGAGGCCTTGTTGGCCAAAAGCAAACTTTCCACCAAAAATATGTCGAACTTTTATGGATCAGCAAGTTCTTTAGCTCATGCTCAGTAGAAGTCAGTAGTGAATGCTTTGTGTTCGAACACTTTAAATGTTGCATAGCTAATAATAACAATGTTGCACTTGTCACTGTGACACCTATGATGGTCTGTCATGTACTATCAGTTTGTTTGTTGAAAAATGAGTCATTAGCAGATGTTGGGCCCATTATGGATACAAGCTGTGACTCTTTGATGAAATGTTTTACTTTTGCATGTCACTGCTACTTTCATACCAGTACCCAGTAAAGAAACAAGTATAGTTGAAGCACTGTATGAGTGAGATGACAATAATTCCCCATGCATTGCTCCCCTCCCTGTGGTAGTCTTGTGTACTGGATGAAGTTTCTATCTTTAACCCATTTCTGTTAGTCATTAAGATAACTGACAAATAGCAACCTAAAGATTAAAAAATAATGATGAAGTACTAAAGTATGTAGCACATTAATTTGTTGGAATTAAAAATAAACACAAAGTAGTGGGCTGTATAATCACATGAACAAGGCACAGGAAACAGATCTGTTTCCAATTATTGCACTTTATTCCTGTTCTACCAAAAAGAAGTACACATATACAATAAAAATAGCTTCGCAGCATGTTCATGCTTTACTGGCTATGATTTTAGTTTATGTTTTATGACACCCTATATTAAACTGTGGACCATTTCATGATCACTTGATATGTATGGGAAAACCATAGAAGACAGAGTAAGATGACAAGTTGTGGATTTGAATCCCATACCTTCACACAGCTTCATTGGGTCTACATAAAACCTTTCACCCTTTAATCGTTTATGAGTATAAGATTACTTCTCATAACTATTCTGACACAGTTCTGAGAACAAAGTTTCAAACACATCGCATTCAGTACGGCACACAATTCTTTTAAATGCAATTGCAGCATGTGTTGTTCTGCCTAATTGCTTTGTTTCTTTCCTATATGCTAGGTAATACTTTTAGTACCACTCATGACCAAATGAATTAGACACCTGCCTAGAAGTGTGTAGCATTTGTTTTCACTTCATGACGGCAGTATCATGTGGAACATGGAATCCAAAAACTGCCAAAAGTATTTGGAAGCCATCCTGATCCATCACATTCAACTGCTACCAACAACTCTGAGGATCGGGACCTGCGTCCAAATTATGCACACCTAATTCTCTGCAGCACACAGTACAAACCCATTCTAGCAATTCATAAATGATACACTGGTGTATTGTCCTACAGATGGTACAGGTCACCAGTGCAGCACGGTAGGTGAACAAACAGATGCCCATGATCAGACAAATTCTTTTTGTTTGCTAGCGATGCATCATGCCAATCTTATGAAAACACTGCCATATGGGAATACCTCCACTGTCTGCCAGTAAGATGCCCTGTTGCAAAAGGGGGTACATTGGTGCAGTAGTTTTGAAATACCCACACTCTACAGTTAGCATGTATCAGCAAATCATTGGTGTAGCCAACCTTTTTCATGCTTTAGCAATGTGCTGTTCATATGGCCACATGTAGGGCACTGCTTTCTGCACCCCAATGGCTAGCTGGGTCTCTGGACAGTAGAGAAGCTCATCAATTGCTGCTGAGCTGCATTCAGCTAGGAAGCAGTTTGTCGAACAATCTCCCTACACAATCCTTCCCCCTCCCCCTAACTGCTGTTGCACTCCAGGACAGTAAATGGCAACTGCTGCTATCAGTATGTCATTGTCTCAGGGTAACTGTTTATGGTCAAATTTAATTAATCATACTATGCCATTCACACATCAACAACCAAGTTCCTGCATTACATCAGATGTCAAGTGTCTCATGCATCACGCACTCACAGTTTTACTGTAATGAAACACTCATATAGGCCATACTGCCCTGATACACTTAATTATGATGCTTCTGGACAGAAAAAAGTCCAATGACACTCCAGCCCTATGACAGTCTTAACTACTCTAGCTGGCTTAGTGACAGGAGCTCGCTCTCTCTCCCTCCACAATACAGTACCTACCTCTAATGTTCTTATGGCTGTATGTTTTTGGTTAATTATGGATGGTATGTTGATTATTATGAAAATGGGAATTCAAATCCTTGAGTAAGATGTACAGTTCTTTACTTGAAGCCTATTTAACTTTCTTTTTATGCCATTTCTTCTTATCAGTTCAAAATCCTCTTTTGATGTCTCTTTCCCTAAGTGCTTATAAGGGCAGTATCTAATTCATTGTAATAAATCTCTTTCCTCTGTCATGTACTTCTCATTTTTTCTGCATTCACCTTGAAAGAAAAACTAATTCATTCAATAATATTATTGTTCAGCATTGTCTTTTGCATATTGCTGTTATTTATACTGTACCTGTAAAATTCTTAAGCAAGTATCCAGTCCTTAAATTTTCATAAAATATAAAGCCTGAAAGTAAGGAAACACCAGCCCATGACATACCCATCATGATAATATTACCTCTTTAATTTTCTACATCTACATATCTACTCTGCAAAGCACCTAGAGGTGCATGGCAGAGGGTACGTCCCGTTGTACCAGTTATCAGGATTTCTTCCTGTTCCATTCACATATGGAGTGTGGGAAAAATGATTGATTGAATGCTTCTGTGTGTGCAGTAGTTACTCTAATCTTATCCTCACAATCCCTGTTTGAGCAAGATGTATGGGGTTATAGTATATCCCTACAGTAATAATTTAAAGCCAGTTCATGGAACTTTGTTAATAGACTTTCTCAGGATAGTTTCCTCCAGTATCTGTGTGATGGATGCTCTCCCATGAATTAAGCTAATCTGACAATTCATGCTGCCATTCTCCGTATATGTTCAACATCCCCTATTAGTGCAATCTGGTACGGGTCCCACACATTTGAGCAATATTCTAGGATGGGTCGCATGGGTGATTTGTAAGCAATCTCTTTTGTAGACACTTCCTCAGTATTCTACCAATAAAACTTTCTGCATATACTGGAGAGCATCTAATGAATTTAAGTATATCAAAGTAACCAGATGCCATTAGGATAAGTACAAGTACACTGGCAAGATTCTTAATGTACAGACGTTGATGGTGAATTTGGTGATGCAGGAAATGCTTGCAGCAAAATTCTGTGAGTAACAGTGGGGTGGGGGAGAATGATAGGTCCAGTACAAAATGCTTGTGGAAAATATCCTCAGTTAAATAACTCAATGTACAACTCAATTATCAAATACAATGAAAGCACAGTTAAAGAACTGTAAGTCACGGAAAGTTTTATGTGGGATTTAACCCCTTTTCTAACATCAGGAGGCATGGAGTCCAGCTTCAGGTTTAATGACAATAGGGAATGTACACCCTTTGGTCCTTTTAAAGCAATCATTTTGCCATTCAGAGTCTTTTCCATAAACATAGACGTCTGATTTAGGGTGGAAATCTAGCAAGCACCACATTACTCTGTCACAAAGGGAATGTTATGATCTCTGTCGGTCCTTAATACTGATGGCATCATACGTAAATCATGACAGTTATTGTCATACTAATGAAAAAATGCAGTAATGCACAGAAACCATGTATGTTTTGTCATGTGCATTTGTAGTAATATTTGTTAATTCAGAAAGACAGTAAAAGAGCCTGAAATAGTGAAAGGCATGTACAACAAATATTTGAATCAAAAACATTAATTACATGACAAATCGAAGAAATCTTAGGAGAATCTGTATATTATGAAAAGTTGCTGTAAAAACTGAACAAGTGGTTGCCGAGACATGAAAACATTAACAAAGAAGAATATCACTAAATGCAAAACAGGATATGAAACCTCTAATTGATATATAGTCTGTGGGACCAATAATAATTATCAGAGAAGAATGTTATGTACATTAGTTAGAAACTGAACTGCTACAACAAACTCAGCAGATCATTAATCAAAACTGAGTAATGAACTGTTACTGTGACTACTTAAGATTAGCATATAATTTGACACTTCTCATAGAAGTTCTTATTTATGTGAATTATTTATTTTGAGTTCCATAGATCCATATGTGAACAGATCATTGGATATAGGAGTAGTCAATTTTTACAGATTATTGTTCAGTACATAAGTACACTGAAGATATAACAGTTCAGAATATAAGTATAAATTTGATTACACTGTACATAAACAACAGCTGACAAATCAACTGTGTACGGAAAAAAACCCACAGGTTTAAGCATACTAAGGAGATGATATGCAGTGTGGCTAAGAATGTCATCTATACTACCAAAAAATCCCTCTAGAAGTAGGTGCCTTTGTTTTTCTTTGCACTTGGGCATGCTCCCAACAAGATCTTTAATTTATGATGGAGGGCATTAAAAATTAAGGTACCACGGTATGGAATTCCTTCTGGACTAGGATCTTCTTTTTAGAGAATAGTGAATATTCAATTTCTCCATATGTTATAATTGTTATGAACTATTGATTTTCAGTAGGTTGCTATTTTTAGTAGCAAAGCACATCAGGGACAAAAAACTGAGCAGTTGTTAAGCTTTGAAGTTCTCTAAACAAGTACCTAGAATGCGCTTCCTGCACAATTCTTACAGCTCACTTCTGTACCCACAACACTTTTTTTAGCTAGTGGTTGACCTCAACAGAATATTATACCATAGACTACAAGTGGATGAAAATAGTATAATTTGGCTATTTATGTTGTGTTCATTTCCCTACTGTCAGGTAAGATTCATAAAGAAAACCTTGCTGTGCTTAATATTTTTCATAGATCTTGAATATGATAGCGCCACTTTAGCTTGCTGTCTATACGCAGACACAAAATCTTTGGAGGACTCAGCCTGGAAACTTTTAAACTTTCATGCTTACCCTTGTTTAGATTATTTCAGCTGTAACACTATTACGGGGTTATTGGAATGTCACAATATTTTGTGGCTAAAGTTATGTATTGCCCCCTAACCCTCTGCATTTTTCAATATGGCACAGGTGAAAACATTAGGCTTGACTACTGCTCTCTGTTACCAGAACCACTTCTTCTGCTTTCACATTCATTAGCTTTGCCAATTCACAACCAAACTGTCACCTTCCAACTTGAGCTACACCTCTGGCTGCACCACAGACCAAGTAAGTAGTGGAACAAATTTAACTGACAAAGAAAGGAAGACTGACAACATACACATTTTACATGAACATGGTAAGGACACTGGCATTGTATTAGTGATGAAAGAAAATTAAAAATTTACACATAATATAGTTCTAAAGAAAACTGCCACATCCACCCCAACAGGTTCAACCACTATGCTTTGGCAAGTAAAAATACGGATTACATTTTGTTAAAAATATTTAAGTTTAAGACTTAATAATGTCATCTCAACAATGTTACTGCTTTGAAAGAATACTTCATATTTTTCTAGGCTATAACAACAACCTGTGATCTTAAGTGGAAAATGCTTCACGTATCATCAGTAGTCATTGCCCACTGACTGAATATATATTTCTTCTTGGTTATAAGTCAGTAGGTGTTCAGCTTTTAAATATTAGTGCACTTCTATGTACTAATACAGTTATATTTATTGTCTTCTTTGATCAGAGAGGAATTCGCTTACCAGCAATTCTTTCACAGATTTCAATGTACTGGTGCTCTATTAACACCTAGTGATCACATCACCTCCGACTAGATATACATGATCATGCACTGTATATATTCCGTGATGATCCACTTGTGCTTTCAAACTTTAATTTATTGTTTATTACCTATTTTAATCAGAAATGGAGCTCAGCATTTTCCAAATAGCTTATCAAGACCAGTTGTCTTTACCAACATGTGACTGTTTCCCCGTTTCTGTGTTGGAAACAATACTTAGTATATCATGCTTTATGAGCTGGTAACGTGTTAAAATGTAGTTTTCCATTAACACAATGTGTAGTCTGTGACAGACACTGGCATTGTGAAGACATGATGTTACGGCAAAAATGTCAAGAACTATTATAGCAAATTAAAGCTTTGGAAGAGAAAAGAAAGAGGCAGAAAAGGGGGGGGGGGGTACGAAATAATACTATCATTCTGTACGACTCCGAATGTAATGGAAATACTGCAATGTCACAAGGTGTTTACACTCATACTCAACATATCACTGTGCCATAGGAAAGCAATGTTATGCCAACTGACATCCTGATTTACAATTTCTCAAAACAATGGACCCAAATTGTTACACACACTTCTGTTAACACATTACTGTACAGATACTGGCAGCATGAAGTTTCCTTGCAAAATGCTAACGCTAATATACACAATCAACAGTGCAACTTTACTGAAATCCCCCCACCCCCCCTACCATGTCAAATACTGTATATTCCATAAAGTTGATGTATCAATCACTAATTATCCAAAGCCACCAGTGCCGTAACATGTTGGCTGCCACAAGGCTGTAGCAAAGCCTCACGCCTAGCATTATGCATCCAGCCTAGTGGTTAAACATCCATCACTATGCGTGCAGCAATCAAATTGTGAAACTCCAATTTACATACAATTTTATCAATATTAAGACTATTAATAGTCTTTTCTTTAACCCCCTCTATTTTATAGCATTTGTTTTCTCTAGTGCAATGGGAGTGGGATTGCCTATTCAGACTTTTGCTGTAAAATTTTCAACATCCTGTCCAGTACTGTGAAAAATTACTAGACATACACAAATATATATTCATATAATACTTTAATGATAGTCTATTTATGGTGCAGTTGAAAGCAAAGTACCATCACAAGCTCTTTACTTAATTATCCTGCATCACTGTTAGCCTGTCTAATGCACATCACAATTTACAATTATTAATGACTAATAAACTGAAAGGCTGGAATATAGTCACTGTGGAGGGTGCCTGGTTCACTGAAAAGGCTGTTATTTGCTTTCAGGAAAAAGTTTAGCTACTCTTTTGAAGAATATATGGATGGCAGTTCCACAGTTTGAACAATGCAATTATTTAAGTGTGTGTTTTGGATACCCATTTTTGTAGACGGATTATTGTGCAGCCTATATCAGAAGAGCCTAAGGTATGTAACAATGTAAAACTCTGGACTTACTCTTATTAAAATTTCATAGTAAACCCTGTACAACGAATTAAAATTATCTGAATATTATATGAACTGACAAGAATAAACCACATTTCACAGGAAGTTACACACAGCCACATTATTTAGATATGAACCCAAAAACATCATCTGCAAAGGATATACAATACAAGAATGTACTGTAATATTTATTCATCTCTAAATCAGTCTTTACACACGCACAATGACTTTTTAAAAAAGCTGACAAGCTTATAACCAATGCCATGTCCACTTAGAATACAAAATAAACAATAGTACATAAACAGAATTCAGGACATAAAAAATGCAGCAACACAAGCACCTGAGATAACCCCATTTAAATAAATGCTGTTGGGATAAAAAACATCAACATACATATGATTGACTTATAACCAATGCACTGATATAAAATGCGAATTTACAGTTTATTATATAGTCATAATGCAACTTTCTTCTTCAGATTTTCTGCCAGCTTGTCCATGAATTCAAATGTGTCCAAATAATCAGATCTCTTGACATTCGCCATACCTTTTATACATATAGCCAGATCCTTTGTCATGAATCCTGATTCAATTGTTTCTATACAAACCTCTTCAAGGGTTTGGGCAAAGTTCTTCAAGGCCTCATTGTTATCTAGTTTGGCACGATGAATGAGACCACGGGTCCATGCAAATATTGATGCAATTGGGTTGGTAGAAGTTTCTTTGCCTTGTTGATAGAAACGGAAATGTCTTGTTACTGTACCATGGGCTGCCTCAGCTTCAACCGTTTTTCCATCAGGGCAAACAAGCACTGATGTCATTAGTCCTAGAGAACCGTAGCCCTGTGCTACAGAATCTGACTGCACATCACCATCATAATTCTTGCAAGCCCAAACAAAGCCACCTTCTGATTTCATTGCATATGCAACCATATCATCAATAAGTCTATGTTCGTACCAAATACCTTTGGCTTCAAATTTTGATTTGTATTCCTTGTCATATATTTCCTGGAAGATATCTTTGAACCGTCCATCATATTTCTTCAGTATAGTATTCTTTGTACTTAAATACAGAGGGTATCCACGATCCAGCGCATACTTGAAAGAGGAATGAGCGAAAGCTATAATTGATTCGTCGGTGTTAAACATACCTAACGCAACGCCGGCGCCTTTAAAATCATGCACAACATGGGTTATTGTATTGTCACCTTCTCCAGAGCTCGGAACCCACTTCAGTTCGAGCTTTCCTGGACCTGGGACAACAAAGTCTGTTGCTTTATACTGATCTGCATGGGCATGACGCCCAATAATTATTGGTTTCTCCCAGCCGGTAACAAGGCGCGGAATGTTCTTGCAAATTATGGCCTCACGGAAAACAGTACCACCCAGAATATTTCGAATTGTTCCATTAGGGGATTTCCACATTTTCTTTAACTTGAATTCTTCTACCCGCTTTTCATCCGGTGTAATGGTTGCACACTTAATACCTACATTATATTTTTTAATTGCATTAGCACAGTCAACTGTCACTTGGTCGTCTGTCTTATCACGATTTTCAATACCAAGATCGTACGTATGCAGTTCAATATCTAGGAAAGGGAGAATGAGTTTGTCTTTTATAAGGTCCCAAATGATCCTCGTCATTTCATCGCCCAGGATGTCAACTACTGGCCCGGCTGGTATCTTACCCATTGTCACTGTTACTGGAACACTCACAATTAAACTCAACACAACACTTCACACAGCCCACAAACTGACTACAACTTCGCTTTCTGCTACTCAGCAGACAAGGTGCCCAATACGTCAGTACATGACGTGAACCAAAGACTATAGCATCACATATCTTGTACCTTGTACCCACTGTACGACAGACGTAAAAATAAATGTAAGCTGCTTAATAAACTATTTGGTAATACTGTAACCTTTATGCTAGCACGATATAAACTGAAAAGTTAAATTTTAAGACACATTACTGTATTCCTGAAAAGGGAAAGACACTGTGATTCCTAAGCTCTTCTTCAACGAACGATGTATAAATAGATCCCAGTCATTGGTTGCACTTCAGCATTAAAGTTATACTGTAACATTAACATTGGCGACTACAATTTAATTGTAACATAAAGTAAAAACATTTAAGGAATCACAAAAATTGACCACCAAAGTGGGCTTTAAGAAACGTTTATTTTTTATATATGTTAAAATTTGTGTGAAACTTCTAGCTAATGAGCGGTTTTATCCGCCACCAACCTACTCTTTCGTGGGCAATTGAAACGAAGGGTGAATGTCCGATGACTTGAAGCAAAAACTGATTAGAAAAGACGTGGTACGCAAGAATAATGTTGGTATATAAAATTCAAAGAGTTGCATTTGTGTATCTTATTAGACATTTGTTACAATAACAGCTGAAATAATGTAAAAAATACAAGAAATATTCGGTACTTGTTACACGATCGAAACTCACATTAACATCTGTATTTCAGTCAACCATATTCTTCCGACGTACATCACTTTTTTTTATCGTTTTTACCACTTTTATGGTAGTAAAGTTGCTAGTATTGGCTCCAATTGCCAGTAGATATTTTATTTAGCATTATAGTAAAGCGTCGGATTTTTTTTTTTTTTTTAAAAAAAGGAGGAAGCAGCTCTAAGTTCAGCGATATGAAATTCAAGGAATGTGTTACGTGGTGAAGATTACACTACTGCTATAGCAGTAATTGTTTTCAACTTTTCAAAGATAATTTATTTGGTAGATACTATGGTATTGTTTATCGTTGCCATGGCGCCCATATGAAACTGTGCGCAAGTAGAATCTAGGTGTATGAATCTGCGTTAAACCATGGTGAAACATATTGATGACATTTTAGCACAGATTGGATGGGCTGAAGGATTTAAAGTACCAGGAGCAAATGAAGAGAATAAAGCTCTCGAAGAGGAGGTCAGCATCTCAAATTATTAACTAAGTCTTCGTAGAACTGGCACACTCGGCTGCTCATCACAGTTTATTTTAACAGTGGCGTGCATTTCAGAAATGAATGTTAGTGATATATCATATTTTTACAGGTTGAAAAGAAGTTAAAGGAAAAAGCTAAGCTTTCAGCCTGCTCTGATGAACTGAACGACAAAATAAATTCTTTGAAGAAACAGGTCCAAACACTAAATGACGCTTATAATCAGAATCAGGTAGGCCCATATGTAGAGAGTACTGCCACACATTCATATACACTGAACTCAGTGACAGTATTGTCGTTCATATTCCTTTCCAAGATTTAAAGCTGTTAATGGGGTAAAGGAAACTATTTGTATAATAAGGACATTGATATCTGATGCCTTAATTTCATGAAATTGCAAGTAGTTAGTTTAAATTATGTTTTAGTATTAGTTTTGGATAACACTACATCAACTGCAAAAGATACAGCCTGAAATGATTATAACTTAATGTAGCAACAGCAGTAGACATATGTGTCACACTGTTTAATATGAATGCATTATATGCTAATGATTAAAAAACTGAAAACCTATTGTTTAGTTTAAAAGCCCCAAACAGTACAATAAATCGGTGACCCTTTTGGGCTTCCATACTGACCAAATACTTACATTGGTTATTCAGTCAACTGTCAGACTATGAGGGTCAGTTTGAGAACCTGTTTTCCACACAAGCAATGTAAAATTTGCCTTTCCATTTTCCCAAAGACATTAACTGCCATAACTTTGTATAAATCTAATTGCAAGTCACTGATTTCCTATTACAATAAATATCATGCAGACATTTATCAGAAAATAATTTGATTCGTATTGTAGTGCTAAATAATATAAGAAGAAGCAATGCATTTATTCCTGATATCTTTAAAAGCTTTTAGTAAAAACAGAAAGAACCATCAACCGGAATGATTCTGATCCTCTTGGGGTAACATTGACCCTCTCGTCAGTTTCATCCTTTTCTTCCCAGTTCTGGATAAGCTAATATATCTTCTTGAAATTAAAAATTACTTTGTAATGTAGTGGAATTTGTTGATTTGAATTCACATACTTTAAAATAAAATTTAAAAAATGAAAAAATTAAGCATGCCCTATATATCTGCTTGTAAATTCAGTTGGGGAAAACTGTCTTGGCCCATGAACCATGGACCTTGCCATTGATGGGTGGGCTTACATGCCTCATGATACAGGTAGCTGTAGGCTCTACCATAGGTGCAGTCACAATGGAGGGCTCTCTGTTGAGAGGCCAGAGAAATGTGTAGTTCTTGAAGAGGGGCAGTAGCCTTTCCAGTGGTTGCAAGGGCAACAGTCTCTATGGTTGACTGATCTAGCTTTGTAACATCGACCCAAACGGCCTTGCTGTGTTGATACTGTGAACAGCTGAAAGCAAGGGGAAACCACAGCCATCATTTTTCGTGAGGGCATGCAGTCTACTGTATGGTTAAATGATGATGGCATCCTCTTGGTTAAATTATTCCAGAGGTAAAAAAGTCCCCCATTCAGATCTCCATGTGGGGAGGATGTCGTTATCTGGAGACACAAAACTGGCATTCCACGGATTGGAGTGTGGAATGTCAGATCCCTTAATAGAGCAGGTAGGTTAGAAAATTTAAAAAGAGAGATGGATAGGTTAAAGTTAGATGTAGTGGGAATTAGTGAAGTTCTGTGGCAGGTGGAACAGGACTTCTGGTCAGGTGAATACAGTGTTATAAAAACAAAATCAAATAGGGGTTAGGCAGAAGTAGGCTTAATAATGAATAAAAAAAAAAAATAGGAATACGGATAAGCTACTATGAACAGCATAGTGAATGCATTATTGTAGCCAAGATAGACACTAATTCCACACCCACCACAGTAGTACAAGTTGATATGCCAACTAGCTTCACAGATGAGAAAGTGATTGAAGAAATGTATGGTGAGATAGAAGAAATTATTCAGATAATTAAGGGAGATGAAAATTTAATAGTCATGGGGGACTGGAATTCGGTAGTAGTAAAAGGAAGAGAAGAGAAAATGGTTGGTGAATATGAACTGGGGGGGAAAGGAATGAAAGAACAAGCCACTTGGTAGAATTTTGCACAGAGCATAATTTAATCATAGCTGAAACTTGGTTTAAGAATAATGAGACAAGGTTGTTCATGTGGAAGAGACCTGGAGACATCAGAAGGTTTCAGTTTCATTATATAATGGTATGACAGAGATATTGTTGTTGTTGTTGTGGTCTTCAGTCCTGAGACTGGTTTGATGCAGCTCTCCATGCGACAGAGATATTGGAACCGGGTTTTATATTGCAACACATTTCCAGGGGCAGATGTAGACTCTGACCGCAATTTATTGCTTATGAACTGTAGATTAAAGCTGAAGAAACAGCAAAATGGTAGGAATTTAAGGAAATATCACCTGGATAAACTGAAAGAATCAGAGGTTGTAGAGAGGTTTAGAGGGAGCGATTGACAAGAACAGTGGAAAGGAATATAGTAGAAGAAGAATGGGTAGCTTTGAGAGATGAAATAGTCAAGGTAGCAGAGGATCAAGAATTTAATTGATGGAGGGAGAAAGTATAAAAAATGCAGTGAAAGAAGCAGGTGAAAGGGAATACAAACATATAAAAAATGAGATCAACAGGAAGCGCGAAATGGCTAAGCAGGAATGGCTAGTGCACAAAATGTAAGGATGTAGAAAGTGTATATGACTAGGGGTAAGATAGATGCCACCTACAGGAAAATTAGACACCTTTGGAGTAAAGAGGTCTACCTGTATGAATATTAACAGTTTGGATTCCATAGAAATGTACGAACACGCAAGGCAATACTGACTCTATGATTTCTCATAGAAGATAGGTTAAGGAAAGTCAAAACTGCATTTTAGCATTTATAGATTTAGCGAAAGGTTTTAACAACCATGACTGAAATACTCTCTTTCAAATTCTAAATGTGGTAGGGGTAAAATACAGGGAGCGAAAAGCTTATGTACAATTTGTACAGAAAGCAGATAGCAGTTACAAGAGTTGAGGGGCATTAAAGGGAAGCAGTGGTTGAGAAGAGAGTGAGGCAGGTTGTAGCCTATCCCTGAAGTTATCCTGTCTGTATCTTGACCAAGCAGTAAAGGACACAAAACAAAAATTTGGAGTAGGAATTAAAGTCCAGGGAGAAGAAATATTAGGTTTGCCATGACATTGTAATCATGTCACAGACATCAAAGGACTTGGAAGAGCAGTTGAACAGAATGGACAGTGTCATGAAAGGCAGATATAAGTTAAACATTAACAAAAAGCAAAACAAGGATAATGGAATGTAGTTGAATTAAATCAGGTGATGCTGGGGGAATTACATTAAGATATGAGACACATAAAGTAGTACATGAGTTTTGCCATTTTGGCAGCAAAATAACTGATGATGATGGTGGTGGTCGAAATAGGGAAGAGCTTCTGTGAACTTTGGAAAGTAGGAGATGGTGTACTGGCAGCACTGAAGCTGTGAGGATGGGTTTCGTCATGCTCGGGTAGCTCAGTTGGTAAAGCACTTGCCCGCGAAAGCAAAGGTCCCGAGTTCAAGTCTCGGTCTGGCACACAGTTTTAACCTGCCAGGAAGTTTCATATCAGCACACACTCTGCTGCACAGTGAAAATTTCATTGTGGAATGATCCCCCAGGCTGTGGCTAAGCCATGTCTCCGCAATATCCTTTCCTCCAGGAATGCTAGTTCTGCAAGGTTCACAGGAGAGCTTTTGTGAAGTTTGGAAGGTAGGAGACGAGGTACTGGCAGAATTGAACCTGTGAGGATGGGTCATGAGTCATGCTTGGGTAGCTCAGTTGGTAGAGCACTTGCCCGCGAAAGGCAAAGGTCCCGAGTTCGAGCATCGGTCTGTCACACTGTTATAATTTGCCAGGAAGTTTCATCAAGGGATCACCAATATAGTATTGGAGGGATGTGTGGTGGATAAAAACCATGGAGGAAGACCAAGAGATGAATACAGTAAGCTGATTCATAAAGATGTAGGTTGCAGTAAGTACTCAGAGACAAAGGGGCTTGCACAGGACAGAGTAACATGGAGAGCTGCATCAAACCAGTCTTTAGACTGAAGACCACGACAACAATAACATATTGGTGTAGCAGAAATTATTAACCCTATCATCATCATTCTTATATGTTGAAATTTGCCTATTTTAATGGAGTTGTCTGACCATGTTAACAGTACAAACAATTTTAACAATTAAAATTCACATTTTATAAGAAAGGGTAACATTGACCCATAACTTTTTTCTTTCAGAGGTAACATTGATCCTCTAAATAGTATCACCAGAGTCTGTGTAAATATAGTGTAAAACAAAACTGCAATTTATAATCACTGTTTACAAATTGAGATCGGGGCAACAGTGTACTTAAATTCAAAGTTAGTCTTGGACATTCCCTGTTATTACAAGTGTTCTGTTTACTGTAGAAGTTTTGGATTGAGATTCATGTTCTGTTTTAACTGTAAAGAATGGGCACAGTAGGTTATAAATGCAATGCCTAGAATTTACCAGAGGTCTCCAGGTGAAAGATGGTACCTAGATGTGGATAAGGAAGCACTGGAAGAAGTAAGCTTATTAATTAAAGTGACGTTGTACTCTCTAAACTCCCAGGTGAACAGCATAGGAAGAGAAAAAGGAAGCTGCTGAATATCTGGTTCCTTATTTAAAGTCTCTATGTGAAAAGAGGAAACCAATAGCCCTTCCAAATACAAAAAGAAATAAAATTGATGTGAGCCCTGGGAAAGTTGTTTTACCTGTTCATTCATTGAACACTCAGGTCCAAAATCATTCAAAAGGTCATCAGATGAAATTGTGTCTGCACTACATAAAAAGTTCAGGTTGTGTTGTGACTCGCCGATCTTTCAAAGTGCCGCCTCGCAGTTATGCGCGTCCTTTACATGCGGCGCTGTCTGCCAGCCGTGCAGCAGCCGCGCCACCTAAGTGGCCAGCCAGCCAGCGGCCGCTAGACTTGGACTCAGTGCTGATTTGACTGTTACCGTGTACACACGTCTTACTTTGTTTACTTGATCTGTGACTTACATATATTGTGTCATCCTTGAAATATATGTGTTCAACTTGATGTCATAACAGATTGTCTGCAGGTACTAATGATACAAACTATCATCAGTCTAGTTGTTCCAAGTCATCCACAGTTAATGAAGAACTCTTAAAGGCCAAGAAAAATCTGTTCAGAAGTGTGATAATTCTTTGTCAGAAGACGATTTTGATGTAATGAAATTGCCAGAGACCCTGGAAAATGATGAAAGTGTTTTTGATCAGTCAGACAGTCCTGTTGTTGAAGATTTGCTGCTCACTAAGTGAGAGTGTAAAGACCTTTATCAGAAAAACTTTGTTATGGCGAAAGTAGTTGCAGGTAGAAGGGGAAAGCAAACTTTTCACTATGTTTGTATTATTTGAAAAGTTGCAACAAAGGAAGTTGAAGTAATGGGGCTTCACTCCACTGACCCAATGAAAACTGCATTTGTTGCAAAATAACATGATATATTCACTGCCCCATTCTGTTTAATTATTGGCAGGCTGCCTTCACCAGAGCTACAGGCTATTCGAGGGAGGATTTTAGTAAAATGAGTTTAATGTTTTTTGTCAGTAAACAATTTTTTAGTGTGTTTTAAATGAAGGATTGATGATTATATTCATAGAAATGTATGTTTCACCTATACCTAACTAATCAACATTTTACAAAAATCCAGTTTTCATTGGGGATCATTGAGATGTTTTTACAGGGTCAGAAACATATTGCACTACACTAACTTTAATCCCAGGACCATTGTGCATATGTTTATGATTAAACAGATTTGAGGGGTCAGGGTAACATTGACCACTTTCAGTTATTTTTTTCCTACTAACCTATGAAAAATGTAACACACACAGTGCACTATGGGTGTTTGTATAGAAATAATGAACAATAATAGAAATCACTGTGAATAGAAATTGATATATGCAAGAGATATTGTACAAAAATATCAAAAGAAGGAGCCAGTCTTACCCTAGGTGATGGAAAACTAGGTCATTAGTATTGTTCTAGCTTCAGTAAAATGTGCTGTAGATTAAAATGGGTGGATAGAATAACAATATAAAAATTTTTGTTTAGTAATGGAACTTTTTAATTCTGTAATTTATAAATTATGTCACTTTCATTCCCAAAAAGTGGGCTGGAAATACTAAAAAATATCATATAATTTTGTATTGACATGTGAAACACACGCTGTTTAATTATGTAAGTTGTTTGTTACATTTAAGGAAAACTCACCAATAAATTCAATTTTAAGAACTTTGCTGTGAAAGCAGTCTACAATTGATAAACAAGATCAAATTTTTGGATGAAGATCATATTCAATACGAGTCGTCGACTTTCTCTTTGATCAGTGACAGAGGAAACATGCGACAAACACCATAACAGCATGCTGAAACGTGGTTTCTGGCAATTTTTTTCAAATTGTCTAAGCTACAGACCAATCTGCCACCACAACCAGGTTATTTTAGTTTCAGCTGGGTTAGTTTCACATTCATTGGCTTCACCAACTCACAATATTGTACATGTACATGTACTGGTTAACCCAAGATAAAACAAATATATTTTTTCCTCAAGGGTACGTTGTTGCAGACATGTTGTGTAGAAAACAGTCAAAGAATGATAGGGTTGGTTTTTTTTTTAATTTTTTTTAAAGAAAGAGTAACATTTTCCAGAACTGATTTATCTACATGTTGCTCAGAATTGGATAGTGAGTGTATTTGTGTGAAACAAGGGAATGGAAATATAGTTGTAGTTTACTGGATAGGTGTCCATATGTAAATGTAAATTAGTTTATTGACAAATGTGAGATAATAGTTAAAGAAATCTTGAAGAATAAGTCAAAAATTGCTATCAGTAGTGATTTTAGCTTAAAAATAGGTGCACACAGAGGGGCAAGTCATAAAGACATTTCTGAATATGCTAAGCTCAGTGGATCTATATTGTAGAAGTAACTGTGCTACATGTAAGAATGCCTGCACAGTTAATGTTATTGTGAATTTCAAAAGGGAAAATTTTACAGAGAGTCTTGCTGGTTGAGGCCTGGCAGATCATGAGCCTTTACTCCTTACACTATATATGAGGCAACAAATTAAAACTGAAGAACCTAAAGTGATGCTGGTAAGAGGGCAAAAGGAATAGACATTAGAGTGTTTATCAATAGACTAGATAGTGCAAATTAGGACTTTGTATGTAACTGTCAATCGGGGTAATGTGGAGCTGAAATGGCTTTTGATAACTTTTTTAAAAAAATACAGATTTGTGGTATTTTTATTCACCATTAACAAAAAATTAGACCTTCAAGTGCACTGAAAAATAAATGGCTGAACTGGTTCTCTGATGAAATCGAACAACATTCTCATACCGTACCAGACACGTAAGCTTGACTATACCCCAAGGACACAGCAGAGAAAAAATATTTATAGGTCATATCTTAAATGCAAAAAGTTCTACAAAGCTGGCAAAAAACTAGCAATGGAAAACTCTATAGAAAGGACTCGCAATACTTGCAAGACAGCATGGCAAATAATAAAACAAGGTGACAGAACAAAATGCACATGAACAACTGTGCTCAATCCTGAGACATTAAATCATTGCTTTCTAAATGTGGTTTAAGAAATAGGAAACAGTATTAAAGCAAAAAGCTAATCTGGAATAGACCTGATTTGAGCCTCACTGCCAGGTGACCAAGTATTTCAACAGATTACTATCACATCTACTGATATTACAAAAGCTATTTTCAAATTCTAAGATCATGGACGGCTATTGTTTGTCAGATTTGTTGTTAAAAAGGTAGACACTCAGGCTCTATACCATTAGCTTTAATTTATCATAAATGTGTAGAATTGGGAGCTTCTGCAGATTCACTCAACATGTCAAAGTTATCCACGTTTTCAAAAAATGAATAAACAACTTCCTCAGAGCTACAGAGGAGTCTCAGTTGTACCATTATTTTCAAAGATATCGATGGCCCTGCTACAAACATAAATTAACAGCTACTTTAAAAAACACACTCTTCTATGTAACAGTCAGTTTGATTTCTGCAGGAGGATGAACACAACAGTGGCTTTTTTGGAAATTATGGATCAAACTTTAACAGCTCTTAAAGACATAAACATGGTATCTGTTATTGTGTGATCTGTAGTGAAACATTTGATTACATTCTTGTTGAAATTCTACTGAAGAAACTGGAGTTTTATGGGGTGCGTGGGAACATATACACTGTGATGAGTTCTCATTTAACCAACAGAAAACAATTTGTATTGGTAAAACATGTGAATTTCTCCTTAATGGAAATTTGATGTTCTTGAGCCCTTCTTCGTTACAGCGGTCAATGATTTGACTAATAACATATCTCACTCTGTCATATGTTTTGCTGATGATACAATACTACTTACTACACATCACAGAATTTCAGATCTGAGTAGGATAACAAAATAAATTCTTGATACACCCTTGGACTGGTTTGAAGCTAATAAACTTATGTGTAATACTGATAAAACCCAAGAATGCCTAAGGGCAGTGTAAAATGAAGTAGAAGCAAGTCACTAAAACTTTTAGATATGTATAGTGACACCAAACTCTGCAGAGATGAACATATCAATCACATATGTGAAAAAATATCTTGAGTGTCATTTGTCATTTTGAAACTTAGAGATGTAAGGAACTTGGATTACCTTAGGGTGACATACTTTGGATTATTCCAGTCATAAATCTTGCAGGCCATATGGCATATTGGAGAGTCCAGGTTGTAGTATGAACAACTGAAAGGATAGACTGTTACTCACCATAAAGATGACATGTTGAGTTGCAGACGAGCACAACAGTAGGAACGTTACACATTAAACTTTTGGCCAATGTCTTCATCAGATAACACACACACACACACACACACACACACACACACACACACACACACACACACACAAAAAGCAAGCACACCTCAGACATGCATGACCACAATGTCTGATGTCTGTTCAGGCTTGGGGCACTGCCATTTTCTTTCTTTCTTTTTTTTTTTTCGGGCTAAGAATGGTCAAAATTATAAATATATGCATAATGTGTCTGTGCTCTATGTTAAGAATATTTCAGAATATTCTACTAGGGAAGAAATTCATGAACACAACACCAGCCCTAAGGCTAATTATATAGGCATAGGTTAGCAAGAAGTGAAAATGCCCACATAGTGAACCTCTCAGAATTTTCAACAAATTGTCAATCTATATTTGTTATAGGGATCTAAACATTTTTAAAATTAAGTGGCACATCTGGCTATCAGATAATCCATTTTATCATATTAAAGAATTCTTTGACATGCCAGAGGAGAATATTGCTATTTAACAAATTTTCCTATAGTGTATTGTATTATTATTATGTGCTGTGGTTATGTCTTGTATAATTATGTCCTACATACTCTATCCAGCTATTATGCACAGGGTTTACACAATATAATATTATAGTACAGCTTATTGACACTAGCTCTTAGAAATTTTCCTGTGGTGCATTTTATTATTGCTGTGCTTAATATGCATGCTATAATTTATTGACATTACTATGTCCTCCATTATATTCCAATCACAAAACTTAGTTCATTGTAAAATGATCAGTGGTCAGTAAAAATTCTAGATTCTGATAACCTAGGATAGAGCTAAGCTACAGATCAGTCTTTTCACCACAACCAGTATTTTTTTTTATTTTCACAATCATTGGATCTGCCAACCCACAACCAAACTGTAATCTACCAAGCTTACCTAGAACTCGGGCTAAGCTACAGGACTGTCTGTCACTACAATCATGTCTACTTACTTTCACATTCATTGACTTCGCCAGCTAACAACAAAACTGTGAATATACACACCAAAAGCGTGATGTCACACCAGCCATTAGCATTACATCATTGGTCAAGGCTGAGGACTTGTATCGAATATTCCTCTTGACCTAAATATTGTATGTATGTAGCTGCAAAGGGTAACACCACTTAATGGTGATACAAAAGAGAAATAGTGCAGTGGAGTTCACTACTGATGACATCGTTAATGTAAACCATCATGCCCAACACTGAAATGATGTGAGATAAAAATATTTGTCCCTATTTCTGAGCCACAGAAGATTTGTTATATATTGATCTATTACTAGTTTTATTATTGAGTAAAATAAGGGAATGGCAACCTCTCACCTATAGGGGAACAATGTGTGAATCATAGAGACATAACAGAAAGCAGCATCCACACCAGCTTTCAAGCTCTTGTCCTTTTCCTAGAAAAAGTACAAACATTTCTATGGCTAAAGGAGAGCATGTTTGAGTGTCTGTGTGGTTCTGTGTGAGAATGTGTGTACTTTTCCTAGGAAAAGAGAAAGTGCTTGAACAATAATGTGTATTTTGTTCCCTGTTAGCGTCTCTGTGCTCCTCGCATCAGTCTGCTGTAGGTGAGTGGTTGCCTTTGTCTTATTTTACATATTGCTCCATTCAGAAATTTCCATTATTGTTATATATACAGGATGGATCAAACTTGATAGTGAAAACTCACATGTGTGAAAGTCTGTGATTACAAAAGCATAAACATTCCAGTAAACATAGCTCTGGAAACAAGTCATTTGTGACATACCATTGAATTAAGTATAAAATATTGTCCTAGCCAGTACAAATGTATTTTAAATGTAAACTATTCTATTAAGTCTCTAGTTAACTGGACTCAAATTCCAACTAGTACAATGTTTGATGCTGAAGTCAATGGCAATTTGTAACAACACATTCACAGTTATCTCACATAGGGGTCATTTGCAATTCCAGTTGATCAGAATGTGTGTCATTTTCACTACTAATTTTGACATGCTGTATAGATCCTTTGCACTTGGCATTTCTGGTGCCCCTCACAGCCTGGTTCCTCAAAGTAACCACTCGTATTGTTTGGACTTTAACGAGCTCTGATTACCGAAACAACAATAAAATATTGCAAATATAACAAGGCCCTATTACTACTAGCACCCCTCTGATTTTTCTACAGCACACAACTAGGCCTACTGTCACAAATACTAATACCTCTGCTATGTTTACTTGTAAGAAAATTGGGGTTGCTGACCCTCACAGCACAGTTAATTAGTATATCTACCTTTAGTCTGAGATGCGCGCACACACACACACACACACACACACACACACAAAATGATATTATTGGAAGGCTCTGCTGTCAGAGCCCAGCAATATCTTGCTGCTTCCAGACCACATGGTAATGAATCAGTATGCATCACTTATCTTTAACTGGTTCTTCCCGTTTTTCTTAGGTATGCTTGTACCCACCTTCCTTCACTGTCCCATTACTGCGCCAAGTGACCATAGAGTTATTGGGTGTGGTTCTTGTTCACTAGGCTAATTTATTGGCCTTATTTGTCTCTACTGTGGTGTCAGTTGACCATGTTTACACCTTACTTTTTTCTTAGACATCAATGGTTAGAAGATTTAAAATATCAAAGTCCTCTTTAATTATGTTATAAACAGCTTTATCTCTTAAGGTCTGCTTAGCAGTTCTTGATAAATATTCAACTAGGGGAAGTTCCCAATGGACATTACATGTTGTGCTGAATTCACCAGTCACAGCTAGTAACTGCCCTGTAAGTGCTGCTGTCAATCACATCATCCAGGATGTGAAATCTATTCCTCCTCCTCCACCTCCTCTTCCCTTTCATACGCCCCTCTATGACTGTTTTTATATGCCTCTCATTTGTCAATCCCCGACTTGGCTCAAAATGTGCTAACTTAAGCCTTTCTTTTGCCTCAGGAAGAAACTGAAAAATTCTCATTTGGGTATTGCATCTTTGTTGCTCCTCTGTAAATATTGAATTATTGGTTACTTATGGACATATTCCTGGTTCCCCAAGAATTTCATATATTTATTCAATATTTTTTCTCTTTACCTAATAAATGACAGTCATTTTTGTTATTTTTACACCCAAAAAGCATATGCCCATTACTATAGGTAAGGCGTCTTAGATGTGATGCTGAAGGCTATGCAGCAGCTGAGCAAAATTCTTCACTATACTTTTCTCACCACAGTAGCAGGTTTAACCAGCCATAACCTGTGTCCTCCTGCGTTGGCACCATAGCCCGCAATTGTGGTTAAGTTAGACTTCTGGTACAGTCTAATTGCATTCAGGGGCAAACAAAAACTCAATATTCCCATATTAATAATTTTATTTGTTATACAACTACCTTTCCTTCCTGCATATTCTGTGTGTACCAGGGATGTTGAGTGTTCATTTACGTTAAGTCTAACTTGTGAGCACCATTCATGCAAAATTTCAAGAAGTTTGCTACAATTATTTTCTTGAAAATCTTGACTCTTGTCATGTGCTAATAGTAGCAATTCATAAGTGTACACTACCACTAACAATTACTGACTGTATTGTGACCTATCCAGAAGTGTTTCTAAGTTAACATCCCAGAACTCGGCACTGCAAACGTATCCCTGAGGACATCCTTCCATAATACAATTGGTAATTGTTGATATAGGACTTGACAGCACCATATATCTGTCTCAACTCTGTCCATTAGACAACAGCATACCATTCTTGGACATCCCTTTTTCTTTGATCTTCCAAAGATTATAGGTTACTATAAATTATCAAATGCCCCCAGAATTATCTGTCATCACATTACCTAATTTTATTCTGTAGCATATTTTCTGACCTCATTAATTGTGTTCTCAGTACATTTACCCTTCCTGAATCCAAGTTGCTGTTGTCATTGTGGTCTCCAGGTTCAAGACTGGTTTGATGCAGCTCTCCTCGCTAGTGTATTGTGTACAAACCTATTCATCTTTGCATTTTATATCTTCATGATTTTGGCCCTCATTAGTTATTTTTCTGTTCAAATAACAAAAGTCATCTACTACTCTTAGTGTCTCATATTCTAATCTAATTCCCTTAGCATTGTCTGATTTAATTTAACTGCATTCCATTACTCTTGTTTTACGTTTATTATTGTTCACATTACAATCTCTTTTCGAGGCACTGTCCATTCCATTCAGCTGCTCTTTCAAGTCCCTAGCCATCTCTGACAGAACTGCAATGGCATCAGCAAACTGCAAAGGTCTTATTTCTTCTCCCTGAACTTTAATTCCCTTTCCAAATTTCTTCTTGGTTTCTTTCACAGCCTGCTCAGTGTACAGAGTGGAATAACACTGAGGACAGGCAACAGCACTGTCTTGCTTCCTTATCAACTATGGCTTCCCTTTCAGGTCCCTTGACCCTCATATCTGCAGTTTGGTTTCTGTAAAAGCTGTACATAACCTTTCGGGCCCTGTATTTTATCCCTGATATTTTTAAAATTTCAAAGAATGCTCTCCAATCGCCATTGCCAAAAGCTTAATCTAAATCTACAGCTGCTATACACATAGGTTTTCCCCTTTCTTCAGCCTGTCTTCCCAGACAAGTCATAAGTTACTAATGTCTCACTTGTTTTTGCATTTCTGTGGAATCCATACTGATCTGGCCCCGAGGTCAGCTTTTGCCAGTTTTACATTCTTCTGTAAATAAATAATGTAAGTATTTTACAATGTCTTATTAAACTGATTGTTCAGTAGTATTCCCATCTATTAGCACCTGCCTTCTTTGGAATTGGAATTATTACTTCTTCTTGAAGTCTGATGATATTTCATTTATCTCATATAAATTGTGCACCAGGTGGAATAATTTTGTTGTGGCTCTCCCAAAGTTCCCAATAATGCTAAGGGAATGTTGTGTACTCCAGTGGCCTTGTTTCTGTTTATGCCATTCAGTGCTCTATCAGATTCTTCTCAAAGTATCATATCTCCCATCTCATCATTATGCACTGCTTCATCTCTTTCTATAATATCATCATCTTTCCACTTTTCAGCTTTTCCTGTAATACTAGCTTACCATCTGCACTATTGCTATTCCTACCATCGCTTCTATTTTCGTGGAAAGTCTCTTAATTTTCCTGTAGGTGCATCTGTCTTTCCCCTAGTTATGCATGCTTCTGCTGATGTACATGTGTCCTTTAGCCGCTCCCACTTACTTAACTTCATTAATCATAATCAATGCTTTTGAAAGCCTGCAACCATGTCATTCATGATTTAAATAATTATTTAATTGGATAGAAAATATACTCACCAAGTGGCAGCAGAAAACACACACACACACACACACACACACACACACACACACACACACACACCACAAAACTGTTGTGATTGGCAAGCTTTCGAAGCCAGTGGCTTCTTCTTCAGGCAGAGGGGTTGAAGGCAAAGGAAGAAGGGTGAAGGAAAAGGATTGGAGAGGTCTAGGAAAAGGAATAGATTTTGGGAAGGTCACCCAGAACTGCAGGTAGTAATCTCTGCCTTACATACTACCCTGTCCTCCAACTTTAAGCTCTAAGGTTTTCAAATCTCATCTGATGCAGTCCCCAACAATCAGTCTTTCCTTCTCTTCCTGTATGGTAAGTCTCCCCTGACTCACAGTTCTGGGTGACTTTTCCAAAATCTACCCCTTTTCCTAGACCTGTCCAGTCCTTTTCCTTTGCCCTTCTTCCATCGTGTTCAACCGTTCTGCCTGAAGAAGGAGCCACTGGCTCTGAAAGTTTGCCAATCACAACAGCTTTTTATGTGTGTGTGTGTGTGTGTGTGTGTGTGTGTGTGTGTGTGTGTGTGTGTGTTCTGCCACTGCTTGGTCAGTAGATTTTATATCTATCCAATTAAATAATTTATCTAAAAACAAAGATGATGTGACTTACCGAACGAAAGTGCTGGCAGGTCGACAGAAACACAAACAAACACAAACATGCACACGAAATTCTAGCTTTCGCAACCAACGGTTGCTTCGTCAGGAAAGAGGGAAGGAGAGGGAAAGATGAAAGGATGTGGGTTTTAAGGGAGAGGGTAAGGAGTCATTCCAATCCCGGGAGCGGAAAGACTTACCTTGGGGGAAAAAAGGACAGGTATACACTCGCGCACACACACACATATACATCCGCCGGGTGCAAGTCTTTTGATTTGACACCACTTCGGCAATTTACGCATCGATGGGGATGAAGTGATGCTGATTAGGACAACACAACACCCAGTCCCTGAGCAGAGAAAAACTCTGACCCTGCTGGAAATCGAACCCGGGCCCTTAGGACTGACATTCTGTCGTGCTGACCACTCAGCTACCGGGACGGACAATCAAACAGGTGAAAGAGAATACAAACGTCTAAAAAATGAGATTGACAGGAAGTGCAAAATGGCTAAGCAGGAATGGCTAGAGCACAAATGTAAGGATATAGAAGCATATATGATTAGGAATAAGGTAGATGCCGCCTGCAGGAAAATTAGAGAGACCTTTGGAGAAATATCAAGAACTCAGATGGAAAACCAATCCTAAGCAAAGAAGGGAAAGCAGGAAGGGGAAAGGAGTACATAGAGGCTCTATACGAGAAAGATGTACTGTGGAAATGGAAGAGGATGTACATGAAGATTAGATAGGAAATATGATAGTGCATGAAGACTTTGATAGAGCAGTGAAAGACCTAAGTCAAAACAAGGTCCCAGGAGTAGACAACATTCCATTAGAACTACTGATAGCCTTGGGAGTGCCAGCCATGACAGAACTCTTCCATCTGATGAACAAGATGTATGAGACAGGTGAAATACACTCAGGCTTAAAGAAGAATATAATAATTCCAATTTCAAAGAAAGTATATGCTGACAGGTGTGAAAATTACCAAACTATCAGTTTAATAAGTCACAGCTGCAAAATACTAACACGAATTCTTTACAGATGAATGGAAAAACTGGTGGAAGCTGACCTGGGTAGATCAGTTTGGGTTCTGTAGAAATGTTGGAACGTGTGAGGCAATACTGACCCTACAATTTCTCATAGAAGGTAGGTTAAGGAAAGGCAACACTACGTTTATAGCATTTGTAGATTTAGAGAAAGGTTTTGACAGTGTCGCTGAAATACTCTCTTTGAAAGTCTAAAGGTGGCACTGATAAAATACAGGGAGCGAAAGGCTATTTACAATTTGTACAGAAAGCAGATGGCAGTTACAAGAGTTGAGGGGCATGAAAGGGAAGCAGTGGTTGAGAAGAGAGAGAGGCAGGTTGTAACCTATCCCTGATGTTATTCTGTCTGTATCTTGACCAAGCAGTAAAGGAAACAA
The DNA here is from genome assembly GCF_023898315.1 of Schistocerca nitens. Lineage (NCBI taxonomy): Eukaryota > Metazoa > Arthropoda > Insecta > Orthoptera > Acrididae > Schistocerca > Schistocerca nitens. Next base: position 56,907,311 of record NC_064615.1, read on the forward strand.
AAAAAATTTGAAGTAGGAATTAAAGTCCAGGGAGAAGAAATATTAGGTTCGCCGATGACATTGTAATTCTATCAGAGAGCAAAGGACTTGAATAGCAGTTGAACCGAATGGACACTGTCTTGAAGGGAAGATATAAGTTGAACATCAACAAAAGTAAAATGAGGATAATGGAATGTAGTGGAATTGAATAGGTGATGCTGAAGGAATTAGATTAGGAAATCAGATACTTAAAGTAGTAGATGGTTTTGCTATTTTGACAGCAGAATAACTGATAATGGTTGAAGAAGGGAGGATATAAAATACAGACTGGCAATGGAGGTATTTCTGAGGAAGAGAAATTTGTTAACATCAAGTATAGATTTAAGTGTCAGGAAGTCTTTTCTGAAAGTATTTGTGTGGAATGTAGCCATGTATGAACGTGAAACATAGTCGGTAAACAGTTTAGACAAAAAGAGAGTAGAAGCTTTTGAAATGTGGTGCTACAGAAGAATGCTGGAGATTAGATGGGTAGATCATGTAAGTAATGAGGAGGTACTGTTTGTTTGTTTTGTTTGATTTTAGGGTGAAAAAACAACTACAGTCGTACGCGCCCATATCAAAACTGTAGAACACAAAAACAAAGAGAGGAGTTAAAAACGACTATGCGTCAACCCCTCAAGAGAAGACAACCAAAAACAAAGACTAGGAGAAAGATCTATAAAATACACCATTGAGAAACAGAGGCCATGAACTAAAAATTAAATGGCCTTCATGGTCGACAGCCCGCACGTTGTTCACTAAAGCAGCCAATAACTCAGATGGCAAACACAGACGGGAATGTAAGCAGTTAAAAAAAGGGCATTCCATCAGGAAATGACAGGCAGTCAGAAGTTGGAAGCAATGTGCACAAAGAGGTGGGGAAGCACCACTTAACATATGGTGATGGCTAAAGAGACAGTGTCCAATATGCAACCTAGTTGAAATGATCTCCTCATGGTGAGAGGGCCAAGAGGAAGTTGTCCAAGCTGCTGGGAGAGGCTTAATAATCAGGAGCTTGTTCCCATGAAGGGAGGACCAGTGATGGTGCCAAAGTGACACCACCTGCTGACAGATGGCAACACGGATATCAGTGGAGGGAATATAAGACTAGCAGGTTGAGGTACGAGGACTGCAGCCTTGGCAGCTACATCAGGTGCCTCATTTCCTGTTACAACAACGTGACCAGGAACCCACATAAACATCACTGTGGCTCCATCAAGAGTGAGCAAGTGACGGCTTTCCTGGATTCGCTGCACTAAGGGATGGACGGTGTGCAGCATACAGAGGCTTTAAAGGGAGCTGACTGAGTGAGTCTGAGCAGATGCTGCAGTTGAAAAGCCTATGTCGCCAGATGTACTGTGTGGCCTGATACAGGATGAAGAGCTCTGCTGTAAATATTGAGCTGTGTTCCAGAAGCCAATACCAAAACACATTGGTGCCGATGATGAAGGCGCACTTGACACCACGGGCAGTCTGAGAGCCATCAGTGTACACAAAGATACTATCGTGAAATTCCGTGCAAGGTCATGAAATTAAAGGCAATAGAGAGGCTGGAGTAGTATCCTTAGGAAGTGAGTGAAGGGCAAGGTGAACACAAGCTGCCACATGAAGTGAAGGTGGTGAAAGAATTCACACTCACTGAGAAAGTTGCAGGTGGCATGAAGTTAAGCTACCAGAGCAAGAGTGAACTCCAGGAGGTAACAGAGAAGAGGGATGTGCCCCATACTGGCGATCAAAGGAGTCATCAAAGAAGGAGGCATAGGATGTGTGGTCATGCATGGCAGACAAATGACATGCATATCTGCTGAGGAGAAAGTCACGGCGATAGGACAGTGACCGGGAAAAAATACGAGAGCTCAAAGTGGTCGTGAGGATGCAATTTTGTTTCATGAAGGCAGAGAACAAGTTTATGCTGTGATTCTAAGAGCAGCCATAAATCCTCTTTGTTGGATCAAAGTCCGCGAGTGTTCCATTGGAGGAGAGTCACGACGAGGAAAAAATGAAGGGGCGCCACCTCGGCAGCTGCCAAGTGCCAGCCTTTGAAGACCCATTGCTACAGGGCGTAGAGGCAGGAGTATCCTGCTCCATGAGGTCTACAAAAGTGTCAGCATTCTTCTGCTGTCGGCCTGTGGAGTCCAGGGCAAAAAACAGTTCAGTTCGTGGTGTGTACTGGTGACATGGAGGTCGGCCGGACGAGGGTATTACGTGGTGACACTGTCGAAGAGGATCTTCGAGTCAGCGAAGGAGAAGATCATTTGCCTTTGACTTCTTCGAGCCTGTCCAGTTAGCAGGGAAAGATTCAGGTGTTGGTTAACTGGAGGGGCATAAGAAGTCTTCATGGGAGTATTCCTTCTGTCATTTCTGTCCTGCAGGTTGTGTAACTGGTGGCTTCGCCCCATGAGGTGTGTGTTTGGTGGTGTGTTGCACAGCTGAAGGAGGAGACAGGGACACTACCATAATGCTGGGTGATTTCACAAACATAGTGCTAAATTTGAGGTCACATGTCTGCGTGGCCATGTCCTTCATGGAGTGAGATGTAACAAGAACAATACTGTAGGTGCCAGATGGTAGAACGCAGGGTTTCTGACATGCCAACAGCTCACAAACAACCAGGTAAGGCAATTTTTTCTTTCACCCAGATATCATGGACAGCCTGCTCATAGAGATACATGGGACAATCGCAGGAGGAGGCGGCATGGTTGTCATTGCAGTTGATGCAGTGGGGAGGAGAAGGCAGACAATTACCCTTGTGAGCATCCCTACCACAGGTTATACATTTGGCTGGGTGTCAACAGGACTCTTTGAGTGTGGTTATAATGATGACACTGGTAGCAGCACACTGGGTTCAGAATATACCATCTGACTGTGATAATTTCATAACACACTTTGATCTTTGATGGTAGAACCATTCTATCAGAATTGAGAAAGAGTGTGCGTGGGGGCACTCAGAAGGCATCTACTTTTTTCATCACTTGATGGACGGCAATAACCCCCTTGTCAGAGAGGAACGTTTGAATTCCTGCTTTGGTTAGACCATTGAGCATTCTAGTGTAAATAACACCTCAGGAATAATTCAGCGTTAAATGGGCCTCAATGCGAACAGGATAGCCATCGAGGAGTGAAGCTGCAAGCAGTTGTTGTGCTTGAAAATCAGACGTAGTCTCCAAAAGCAAAGTGCCATTGCATAAACAAGAGCAAGATTTCACAGGGCCAGCAATTGAATCAACACCTATCTGAATAATAAACAGATTTTTTGTAGTTGAGGACTGACCACTGTCTTTGGTATCTTAAACTACGAGGAACCTTGGTGCAGCTGGGAAGGTCTCTGAATCATTAACCTCGTTCTGTTTACGTTTTGTAGCCATTGACTGTGAAGCTGATTGGCTCATTGTGAGAAAATCCCCCATGAATGCCAGCATCTCCGATGGCGCGTTCCTTCCAACTGGGGACCCCTTCAGAAAGTGGTGCACCTACCTTAGGTAATGGTTCACACCTCAGGTCAGACCTCCCGAATTCCTGACAGGGACCAATTGGCATTTTGGGAAGGTAGCAGCTCGGGGAATCAACCTTCCCTGGGCCTGGCCTGTACCAGGGGTGCATGTGAACCCTACTTGTCGACCTGGGATTGGGAATTACGCGTTACCCAGTCACCTGTTACTCGTCAGACGCATAGGCTGGCCTTCAGGAGCACACAGGGAGGAAGAAAAAGAGGAACCTCAAACACTGAAGCAGAGGAAGGATAAGAGAAAGCGAATGAAGAAAGAAAACAGGCACAGTGGGGAGTATTCTGATACTGACTACAAAAAAAGCAGAACACATTTCCAAAAACAACCCAGACATGTTTCCCAAGGGAGGGAAAAAAGAGGATAGACATACAGCATGGAAGGGAAAAGATGCTGCAAAGGCTGGGGCCCCATGGTTGGCAAGCACGAACCTGCCAAAGAGTGGCAAGCCCCCTGGGATGGGAAGAGGTACTGAATAGAATTGCAGAGAAGATGGATTTGTGGCACAACCTGACTATAAAAAGGGATCAGTTGGTAGAACTCATTCTGAGGCTCAAGGGATCACCAATTTAGTATTGGAGGGAAGTGTGGAGGGTAAAAATTTTAGAGGCAGACTAAGAGATGAATACAGTAAGCAGATTCAGAGGGATGTAGGTTGCAGTAGTTACTCAGAGATGAAGAGGCTTGCACGGGATAGAGTAGCATGGAGAGCTGCATCAAACCGGTCTTTGGACTAAAAACAACAACAACAACAACAACAACATCAACATCAAGCAGTTCGCCCCACTCACAGAAGTCCTCAGTGTAGTCTCTCCAGCTATTCGCTCTCTCCTCTACATTTTGACATTGCTAACTGCTGTCTACATGTATTTCAATTTGAAGCACCACAGGGCTCTGCCTGTCTGACTTCTAGCATAGCTAAATGAGTGATTGAGGATAGCTTTATTTTTTTGTCGAAGTGATTGTTTGTATACATGACTGTATGTCTGTATCTGATATTCCCTAAATGGTCTGGTTATTGTGGATACTGGTCTATTATTTGAAGTGTTGGTGTATTGTGTGCCTGACTGGTTAATTAGTTGGTGGGGCAAAGTTGAAGTCTTTTAATATAAAGTTACCGGCTTTCTTTTAATGTATGTTAGTATGGATGGTTTGTCTAATAATTCTTTGATGTGTGTGTTGGGTGTATATCGATTGGCATCTGCTATGGTATGGAGGATACGGTTTTGGAGATTTTGAAGTTTGTGCAGATGGGTGTCTGCCGCCATTGACCAATATCCATATAATATAGTAGGGAGGATAACAGCTCTGTACAGTCGCAGCTTCATTTCTACTGTCAGCCCCCCCCCCCCCCCCACCCTTCAGGAGTAGGTACAGGCAATTAAATGCTGTACTGACTTTGTTATGAGCCCTTTTTATTTGTTTTCCAAATGTCAGCTTTTTATCTGACTCTAATCCTAGGTAGGTTGCCGAGCCGCTCCAGTCGATGTCTATGCCTGCAACCGAAATCTGCCTGCTTGGGGGGGGGGGGAGTTAACTTTCTGATGAATAATATTGCTTTGACATTGGAACGCCTTTTGCAGTTTTAATGTTGACACATATTCTTTTAATTTGACTGAAAATTATTGTAACATTCCTGTATGCTGGATCATCCTTGCGCCATTTTGCATCAGCTTCCTTCCATTTCCTAGTGATTTCATTTCTAAGTGTTATCCTGTTGTAATATTCATTTTCTTTTTCTGAACATTTTGTGTTCCCTTCTTTCATCAGTTGTTCGAATTATTTCTTCTGTCACCCAAGGATTCCTAGCAGTTACTTTCCTCTTACCTATATTTGTGTGTCCATCTTCTGTGATTTCCCTTTTTAGGTATGTCAGTTTCTCTGCAACTGAATTGCCTACAGTGCTATTCACTATCGCGATCCCTAAGGCCCTAGAAAAGCTGAAAAGTAAATATCCTCAATACTTAAGTATTTCCTTTCCTTATTTGTTGATTCTTCCTGGTGAGAAATAAACTTTGGCCTACCCTTCATCATTTCTGAACTGTGAACTGAGTTTGCTCCTAGGTATGACTTACAATCTTGTTTCTCTTTTACGAATCTGTGTCACCTTGAAGTAATCCTTTTGGAAACTTCTTTTCTCTTTTATGAATTTCTAGCTTTCTTGTCACATTTGACTTCTGACAGTCCACATGTCAACTTGTGGAATGTTGTCCTATTATTCATTTTCAATCTCCTTCTCATAGTCACTACTCCTCTGGCAGTCCTCCAGTCTGTGACAGCTCACCTGAAGATGACTGGCAGGTGCCCGGTTGAAATATCGTGCGAAGTATTGAATGACGACCGGCTGCAAGCCTGAAATTTGCTTGAACAGTCAATTTTAAAATTAACATCTGTTCTCCTGCAAGTTCAGAGAGGGACTAATCCAGAATACTGGTACTTTTTCAATGCCTGTCCGCAAGTCCTGTGGAGACACAACGTGTCTTACTGAAGTATTATGATTGTTGATAAGTATATATGTGCAACATCATTTTGCTAAGCTGCTATTTGAAATTGTTGTAGAGCCTTAAACACTATTTTATGTGTTAGTTATTGTCAATGTGCATCTGTAATAGTACAAGGCAGCAGAAGTATGAATTTAGAATTATGTCATATTGTAAGATTACCTGAGTTTTGTAGAATGTTTAATGGATGAAATATTTTATGAAATTGTTATGCATTGTTTCCAAATAAATTTCGCTGCAACGTGTAGGATTACGATAAGACATTTAATTCTTGCAACTATATTTTCTGTTTTTATTAATTTGAGTATTTAGTTTTTATTCATTCTAAAATATGAATGATTTTCAGGCTCTTATAACAGCAAATCAAAGACAGTTACAGACAGAAGATGACTTATATAGGCTAGCAAAAGCAGAAGATGAGAGACTGCAACTTTTGATGAAGGACATTAACAAAAACCTCGAGGATTTAGAAGATCGTATAAATTCTATGCAAGTAAGTTTTTCCTTGTTTCTTTGGCAAAATGAGATGCAAACCCCATCAGAGAAACAGATAAGATATATTGCTCTGCCATTTATTATGTGCTCAGATGAAAAAATTGAGATGATTTGTTCTTCTGCTTCAGTCTTTTAAGAAAATTCTTTATGGAGATCTCAGTATTTTGTAGTCTCGTTGATAACTGTTCAGAAATATGTGTGGCTGGACACACTTTTTCAGAAATTATGACTCTAAATGAAAATTTCTTACAGAACTAATATAGTGAGATGAATAAGACAATACTACAACTTGATATTTTAAGTTGCAGCAAGTTAGTACACATTCAGTTGGAAGATTAATTTTATGTCACTTTTGTGACAAGGCTTACAGAGATGAGATTGCATGTGAAGTCCTTTAATAGAAGCAATATTAGTTCACATTATTTAGTTAGATTTTGTTGTTCCAGTCATAATTTACAGAATTTATTACACTGTTACCAGTCACTTTGTTAATAATTTACGTTGTTGAATTATATAGTTCTTCTCAATGTTTCTCAGCTTGAGATCCTGTCAGCCACACTTCCTGGATGAAAGATTGTAGGGTTTTCTTCATGTGCATGATTTTAATTAGACTGAGTGAAACTATTGTAAAAGTGCATTAATTGCTCAGTGCAGCCTTTCTCCAGAAAAACTGAACTCCTGCAAAATTAAATCATGCTCAGTTCTTTTGATTATAATCAATAATTAAATTGGGATATAATAATTCATTTAATTTTGTTTTTTATTTAGATTCCATGTACGAAATTCAGTGAAGTTTAACTGATGCAATGTACTATCTGTGGCATAAAACCTGACTCAATGCAGAATCTTCAGTATAAGTTGTTACCAATAAAATTGGCCTTCCCTCATATTTCTTGAGTCCAGCCAGCTGAATGATTTGGCAACAAAGTACAATATGGAGGTTTCTTCAGGAAGTATTGTCTTCTGTTGAAGCTGGATAAATACTGTATTTTCTCTTGGTACAGCCATAAATGTCACACAATGTGGACACTAAGTCACAAGTTCGAGTCTATTCCTTCCTTACTTTTTTTAAACCACATTCCATCAGTCTTCTGAAAGTATTAATACGGAACCTCAAAGACAATTTACTTTACTGTCTAACCCACTAGTAATAGCAGAACTTTCCAGAAACATTCCTGCAAAAGAGCTCATGAGTTTGTCACAATCAGAACAGTTTTTGCTTGAGAGTTTCCTTGCCGTGCAGCAGGCACCCGCTGCCAGCAACTGGCTGCCTGACACCAGTGGGCACCTGCCCAAGTGATCGCGACATGGCCCACCTTGGGCACGTATCTACTTTTGCATTGGCAAGCATAAAACTGTTTATTTATTTATTTTATTTAGCTTTATTTACCCAAGGATCATCTCACAATGATATAGGATCTGTCAAGGTAATATAGTGCAAATCAATAGGCCAAAATATGCAACACACTATGTACATAACATACCTTAACAGAATAGAACGGGTAGCCTATGAGGACTGGACAGGTGGTCCGCTGTGTCTTTGGTTAAGGAACAGTTCCAGTATATGCAATGGCAGTCTAAGGAAACCACAGAAAAACAAAATCAAGATGGCTGGACGGAGCAGCTCCATCCTCCTGAATGTACAGTCAGTGTCTTAACAGTTGCGTTGGCACACTTATTGTAGTTTGATTTTCCACAAAAAATGACTGTCTGGTAGTCTGAACTGTTGAGACAAGCAGCATCAAGTTGGAACTCGTTCTGACTTGTCAGTGAGCATCGAGATATGCTAGAGTGAGGTGGTGTTTACCATGTCTGTTGCACATCATGGATTTTGAACAAACTGTGAACATTAAGTTCTGTTTCAAGTTACAAAAATGTGCCAAAAAAAACTTATGAAATGTTGAAATTAGTATGATGGTAACATAACTCTGAAGACTGTTTACAAGTGGTATGAGCAATTTAAATGTGGAAGTGATTTGATAGAAGACATGCAACATTTGAGACACCCATTAACCTCAGAAACAGAAGAAGAGATGCAAAAAGTGGCAAAAATTGCTTGTTCAAACAGGTGAGTAACTATTCAAAAGCTTACTGAAGAACTTGGCATCTTGTATGGGTCTGTGCAAATCATTTTAAATGATAATTTGTAAATGAGACAAGTGAGTGCAAAATTTGTTCGCAGATGAAGGAAAATCATGTGTCCGTTTGCGTGGAGTTGAAGGATCATCTTCATTCAGATCCAGACTTTGTATCCAAAAGTGTAACTGGAGGTGAAACTTGGGTCTATGGGTATGACCCTGAGATGAATTTTCAGGTTTCCCAATAGAAAACCAGTGAATCTCCTCACCATAAAAAGGCATATCAGTCAAAATCGAATATCAAAGTCAAGCTCATTGTCCCCCCCCTCCCCCTCCCCTCCCCTGCCAATGTTGAGGGCATATTGTGATCAGAGTTCATTGCAAGGGGAACAACTGTAAACACTGAATTTCACAAGGACATACTGCAACATTTGCGAAATGGTGTACAAAAAAAGAGACCAGAAAAATGGAGCAGTGGCTTCCTTCTTCATCATGACAATGTGTTGTGCCATACCTCACTTTTGGTTAGTGAGTTTTTGGCCAGACAAAGTGTTCCTGTCTGTCCACGTCTGCCTTACTCACCAGAGTTTAATAACATGCAACTTCTGGTTCTTCTGAAAAATTAAAGTAGTGCTTAAAGGGAAACATTTTGACACCATTTCTGATACTGGGAGAGCCATGACAGAACAGCAGAATGTCCTTCCAAAAGAAATTTTCCAGAAATGCTTACAGCCATTGAACTGACATTGCCAGCCAAGGACAATACTTTGAAGGAGATCATATCAAACTCCGTGTAAGCTTATTACTTTGTTTCTAATAAAATTGTTCATTGTATTTTTTGATCACACCTTGTATGCATTGGATTTTGCATTCTTGTATCTTACGAATGGTGTTTAAGTGTTATAAAGAAAGGTCTAATGTTTGTGGCCCACTGTTTGCTTTGGGTTTAAGAGGAGGGTCAAGATACATGAGTACAAGTGACATCAGACATTCAAGAGAGAAAAAGATTTTCTTGTTCCAAGGAAGAACATTCTGGCATAAATGATTTTCCACATTCAGGAAGTCTTGATAATTGATATATGTGATGAATTGTGACTATTTAACCTTTGCAACATTTGCATTCAACAGGCAAGGTTCAGAAGTCAGGTGTAGGAGTACTTCATATTCTAATTTGAAGCAACAAATATCAAAGTAGTTGCTGTTACTGCATTTTTGCTTGAAGATCCTCAGTTCATTCGTTGAGCATTCTTATGCAATATTGTTACTGGTGACAAGTTTCTATGCCTGTATATTATGAGACCTAACAAAACACATCTCCTTGAGCAAAGAGCAGAGTGAACAGATAATTGTTTGCATCTCCCCAGGGGTATGTCCATTGAATCTGGCATTTGTTGCAAACAGCTGAGATGGTTTTTCGTTGCAGAGTAGGAAAAATGACCAACAAAACTGTGTCGAGATTTGCTTCTGCATGATAACATCTTCTGCACTCTGCTGATTTTACAAGAAAAGCCATTCATTAGCTTGGTGTGGCAGTCATCTGTCACACACTCATTCTTCTGATCTTGCGCCCTTTCCCATTCTTATTCAACAACTGTCAAGAAAATTCCTTTCCACATGAAAATTCACTTCAAACCTGGCTTGACTAAAAACCATAAGATTTCTGCATGTGCTGAATCAGTATGAGACTGAACATCATCAGACTGTTTTAGATAACATAAAAGAATATATTGTTAATGATTAACTTAACTACTCCCCAGACACCAGTATAAACATTGTGTGAAGCCTAAAGCATGTTTGCTACATAGCTGCTTCTGGTCTGAATTAATAAATCTTTATAGGATTCTCAATAAATTCTGAAGACCTCCTTTAGCTTGAGATTTTCTCTGTTATTCAACTCTGCACTATCGAGTAGTTTTAATTTTTCCTTTGCTTCAATGACATAATTATTTATTCAGATACTTTTGTTTATATTTTTTTGTTTGTTTAACTTTCGTGGCTCAACAGGGCATGTGACATCAAAACAGCACTAGAAGTCAGTAGCAAAGTTATCATAGTGAAAACCATAGTATGTGTGCTAACATGCAGTTCACTCACTTGATGTTATCATTATGCAGAATTCTTGTGCTTACATAGTTTCTTTTTAGTGACAAGGGCCATCTCATTTGCCCCCAACTGAAGTTGTACTGCATGGTGATCAGAGATGGCTCGTCTTAGAACAGATGTACTGTAGGAAAGATGGGTCATGTTTATTGTGTTATTCAGATATGTTTTGCTGTTGCCAGTTTCTTAGTTGGCTCGTGGATAAGTGGGGTCAATTCATTTAGCAGGAGGTGTAGCTTTTTGGAGACTGCGGCATCATTGGTTAATAAGTCTATATTTATACCCCTGTTATTACAATATTTTTATGAAAATCAGCAAGTCAGATAGATTTTTGAGAAAGGTATCAATACATACCCATAGTGGCCTGTACTCACCAATAACTGCTATGATTTTTTTACCCTATTTTAGACTTTCTGTGACCCCTTCTATGCAATAACACTGACATCACTTGCTGTAGCAGTGAAGATTGCTACACTACCCTCCAGTCTTGTTTTTCCTAAAGGTGGAACAAAATTTCATGGAGACTAATGTTAATTATGTTTTCAGTATACCAATGCTCTGTTATGACTAAGATGTCAGGTCTATCAACACATGTAAAGATATCCAGAGCATTGTGCTTATTTTTTTAAGACTACCAGACTTCTGATGTGTTACATTAAGTCTGACTTTCACCTGCTGGGCCATACAAGTTAGCAAGCTTTACAAGTTTTCCTGGCTTGCCTGCAGTGGCTGTTTGTGTGGCAGATCCTGATTTTGTGGATCATGCCATTCCATGGCAATGCAGTTACATACACTGCTTTGTAGAGAAGTTGACCTAATTTCCTCGGCAGTTAATTTACTGGTAGTCTTTTTGCCTCTATTATTCGTGTACATACCACAAGCTGTGTGCAGATTCTTTTCTTCAGTAGAGGAAGCTTTCAATGACAAACATAATAACCTGCAGTGTAATGTAAAGGCAATCCACATGAGCATAGCATATATCTAGGTCCCACAAACTGCAAAGAAGTGATGAACATCATTAACATCATTAACTCTTTAAAATCTTCCTGTTCTGCAAGGCATGGAGGCCTCAGTAGTAATGTATTAGAAGTGTGTAGACAAAATGTGTATGTACCTGTGTCTGTAGCAGTAAATAATATAGGCCTAATAGAATCAGGCATGGAGAGCTACATCAAACCAGTCTCAGGACTGAAGACCACAACAACAACAACAACAACAGAATCAGGCACCTTCCAGACAGACTAAAAATAGCCCAGGTAACACCGATCCTTAAAAAAAGTGACAAATAGAAAACTGAAAAATGCAGACCAATCTCAATACCTCCTATCTTTTCCAGTTGAAAAAGTCATATATAAAAGAATTATCAACTTTCTCAACAAGCGTAACCTAATGTTTGAAAATCAAAATGGATTCTTAAAATCTAAATCAACTGGCACAGCAGCTGCTCAGTTAGCTGAAGAAGTAATAAGTGGCATTGGGAACAACCTTGAGAAAGCTTTGCCATCAGAGGCACTGCTTGTGACCTAATAAAGTCTTACATGAGTAACTGAGAACAGTTTGTACTGCTTAAAACTGAATGTGGTGTGCACAAATACGGAATCACTAATATGAAATATGAAGTGCCCCAAAGACTGGAATTGGGTCTTCTTCCGATTTCCATTTATTTAAATTGCATAAAATATTGCTCCAAAAGTTTGAAAGTAGTTCTGTACAGGGGTGATAAGTCCATCATGTGTAAAAAGAAATCATTTAATGAACTAGACCAGTTGTAATAATGTGACAAAAGAAACTGTTCAGTACTTTAATGAAAGCCACTTAAATGTAAGCACCAGTAAAATGTCTCTTCAACAACAGTAGTTTTAATCATGAAATTAAACTATACATAGGCAGTGAATTAGGAAAAAAAGAGTTTAATGTACAGTTCCTTGGTTTAACAATTCAAAGGAATATACAAGGGCTATGCTGAAAGTTTTTAGCACAATGTGTGAAAAAAAAATTTATTTGCAAAAAAACATTTACAACTTTTCAAAAACTCTCCATTAGCATGTATGCATTTTTCCATTATCTGAAACCACTTAGAAAATGTGTCAGTCCAAGCTTCTTTTGGGATGTCACTTAGTGCACTCTCGTACGCTGCAATGGCCTCTTCATCTGATGAACGCTGCCCTCGAATTTTTTCCTTAGTCTTATGGAACAGAAAGAAGTCACAGGGGGCCAGGTCAGGTGAATAGGGGGGATGGGGTAACACTCACACTTTTTCCTTCTCCAGAAAGTCCATCGTTCTAGCAGCCCTGTGCGCAAATGCATTGTCATGATGCAGCAGAAGGTGCCCACTCTTGGACTTTGGATGCTGTGACTTCCATGTGGTGATGACTTTTGGAAGACAATCGTTCACGTACCATTCAGCATTGACTGTACGACGTGCGTCCAAGGTCAGAGAGGTGAGATGCCTGATCTTTGTGAAAAAAGTTGCCACCATCTTTTCATCTTTTTTCCTGAGCTCCGACGTTGTCGAACTTCTGTGGGTGGTTCCTCCCCTGGAAAGCACCACACAGAAGACTGTCTCTTCGTTTCAGGTTCAAAATGGTAGACCCACATTTCATCACCTGTGACGATATTGTAGGTGTCTTGGGACTTCCCTCAATTGAATTTTTCGAGCATGAAATGACAGCAGTCCACTCTCGCCTCCTTTTGGCTTTCTGTCAGGGAATGTAGCACCCAACGGGCACATCTCTTAGTAAGGCCTAAGTGACTATGAATGATGGTCTGTGCTGTTGTTGATCCAATATTTAGGGTCCCTTCAATGTCGCAAAATGTAAGATGTGGATCTTCTTTGCTCATTTTCCTCACAGCATCAATGTTTTCAGGAGTCACAGCTGTTGCTGGCTGACCGGGACGAGGTTCATCTTCAATTGACTGCCGACCCCTCGAAAACTCGCAAAACCAATTTTCAACTGTGGGCCTATAAGGGGAAGCTTCACCAAAAATACGCAGCAAAGAAGAATGGCATTCTTCGGCACTTAAACCCTTTTTGTAATCTTAAAAAATCATGGCGTGAAAGTTGCACTGTCTCTGACTCAGCACTGCCTGTGCTTTCTTACCGCGCTGTGTGGGGATCACTGCTAGCCAGGGACTGCGCGCGCATGTCCCAAGGTAAAAAAAAATCGCTCTTTCGAATGAAAACAACCCCATTGTCCCCCGCCTTACGGTTTACCGGCTGCTAAAAACTTTCGGCATACTTGTCGTAAAGTGGGGCACATACGTTGACATTCTAACATGTAAGTTGTCTAACAATATATGAGGTGAAGTCAAAAAGTAAAGAGATTTCTGTAATTTCTTGCCATAGGGCTAGGTAACACTGCTAGTATCCAGGGCTGAAGTATAGTCATCTGCAACAATTCTGTACAATGTGTCACTTTTATTCCCGTGTTAGTCGTCGTATTGTAACAAACCATGAAACAAGGCATCTGCACAAAGGAGGAAATGAGGACAGTGATTTGCTTTTTGTTTGTGGAAATTATTTGTTGAATGGAAGTGCTGTATGGTGATAGCTGTTTATCCTGAAATAAGACGTAAGAATGGATAGAGTACTTCAAACATGAAGAACTTCTTTATGTGACAAGAAAAGATCGGGCAGGTCATCGACGTCAACAACTGAGGACAATATGGGAGTCATTGAGGGTATGGTGATGGAAAACAGGCGAATCACAGTGGACAAAATCACCAATACTTATGTATCAATCATAGTTCAGTGTATTCCATCTTAACAGGCTAAATTTTTGGAAAATATGTGCAAGGTGGGTACCAAAAGAATTGCCAGCCCAGGAAAGGCACAATGGATGGACATTTCTCGTAAACATTTCGCCTGTTATCATCGTGAGGCAGGATTTCTTTCTTTCTTCTTCTTCTTCTTCTTCCTTTTTTTTTGCGAATCATTACTGTAGGCGAAACATAGGTGCATCATCATGAACCGCACCCCATCATCACCACAAGTTAAGAAATTTAAACATCAACTGTCAGCTGTAAGATTATACTAACACTATTCTGGGACGTGGAAGGTCTGGTAGTTATTCATTTCACCGCAAGTGTTGAAACTGTGAACAGTGAGGGCTATTGTGATGTGTTGCTAACTAAACTGAAACCTGCAATCAGATGCAGACATTGATGGCCGAAACAGTAAAGGAGTTGGGATTTGAATTGTTGGCAGACCTGCCACACAGTCCAGACCTGACTCCTAGTGATTTCCGTATGGTCCAAACATTTGCAGGAGGTGCTCAGAAGAAGAAGATTTGCAGCTGAAGCAGAAGTCATTGACGCCGTGCAAAATTGGTTACAGGTGCAACTAAAAACTTCTCTGACATAATCAAAAAACTTGTGAAATTATTGGAAAAAGTGTGTTGAAGTTGTAATCTTTCTCTGCCACACATCACTATTAAAATTTCTTAGTCTGTTCATTATTTTCAAAAGCTTCAAGAGGCATAAGATATACAAAAGAAAACTTTTACTTATCTTCATTATCTCATAGTTGTTGGCTCCAAGTCTTGCGTCTAGGGTACATTCTTGAGGCTGTAATTTATATAACGTTGCGGGTTCTTGTTGAACTGAATAACTGATGAAGAGTTTCCCGTTGCTATGAATATCTTTTTATTTTATTCCATTCTTTTATATCACACCGACTTTACAATTCCACTTCAGAACATGAATTCAAATTGTTGTTGACAAACTTAGAAAAATGTCTACATCCATCAGAGGCATGTCCACCACTACTGACATTCTGTGGTATTCGCAATATTCCAAAGAATTTACAAAGCAAAAGAGTTTACAAAATTTCTTAACAAAAGAAAACTCATCACCAAGCTATAACACTTTTGTAGATGAGTCCAGAAACAAATTTAATAATTTGCATCAGATTGTACAATTACTAATATGAATTTTAAATGCACCAGAAATTTTGTAATTTCAGATATTTTTAAAAGAATAGTAATTTTAACTGAATGTACAGAGTAGTAACAAATTAATTTCTTTTTACATACTTTAACCCAAAACATAACACGTCGTATACAAAATCATATGAAGTTCATTCAGTTAGACAGCTGATATAATGTTCACCCATACAAGAATCAATAGTACACATGGTAGGCTTACCACATGTTTCTATGTAAAAAAAAAGGTAATGTTAGAGGAGGGTGACTTCACAAAATTTGGAAACAGAATGTTTACAATATTTTGTGACAGACTATGTTTGCCAAATGGGTACATAATGATGCCCAAAATAGCAGATGTATAGAAGTATCTGATACATAACATATTACAGAAAACATAAGAAAAATATGTTGTTGTTGTTGTTGTGGTCTTCAGTCCTGAGACTGGTTTGATGCAGCTCTCCATGCTAAACTATCCTGTGCAAGCTCCTTCATCTCCCAGTACCTACTGCAACCTACATCCTTCTGAATCTGCTTAGTGTATTCATCTCTTGGTCTCCCTCTACGATTTTTACCCTCCACGCTGCCCTCCAATGCTAAATTTGTGATCCCTTGATGCCTCAGGACATGTCCTACCAACCGATCCGTTCTTCTAGTCAAGTTGTGCCACAAACATCTCTTCTCCCCAACCCTATTCAGTACCTCCTCATTAGTTACGTGATCTACCCACCTAATCTTCAACATTCTTCTGTAGCACCACATTTCGAAAGCTTCTATTCTCTTCTTGTCCAAACTATTTATTGTCCATGTTTCACTTCCATACATGGCTACACTCCATACAAATACTTTCAGAAACGACTTCCTGACACTTAAATCAACACTCGATGTTAAAAAATTTCTCTTCTTCAGAAACGCTTTCCTTGCCATTGCCAGTCTACATTTTATATCCTCTCTACTTCGACCATCATCAGTTATTTTGCTCCCCAAATAGCAAAACTCCTTTACTACTTCAAGTGTCTCATTTCCTAATCTAATTCCCTCAGCATCACCCGACTTAATTCAACTACATTCCATTATCCTCGTTTTACTTTTGTTGGTGTTCATCTTATACCCTCCTTTCAAGACACTGTCCATTCCGTTCAACTGCTCTTCCAAGTCCTTTGCTGTCTCTTACAATGTCATCGGCGAACCTCAAAGTTTTTATTTCTTCTCCATGTTTTTTAATACCTACTCTGAATTTTTCTTTTGTTTCTTTTACTGCTTGCTCAATATACAGATTGAATAACATCGGGGAGAGGCTACAACCCTGTCTCACTCCCTTCCCAACCACTGCTTCCCTTTCATGTCCCTCGACTCTTATAACTGCCATCTGGTTTCGGACAAATTGTAAATAGCCTTTCGCTCCCTGTATTTTACCCCTGCCACCTTCATAATTTGAAAGAGAGTATTCCAGTCAACATTGTAAAAAGCTTTCTCTAAGTCTACAAGTGCTAGAAACGTAGGTTTGCCTTTCCTTAACCTAGCTTCTAAGATAAGTCGTAGGGTCGGTATTGCCTCACGTTGTAATGGTACTTTGACTTCCGTGCCTCCGCCAATACAAAGTTATATTTTACGATCGCGCACGCAGAAGAGCGCTGCGCCAGCGACCGATTTTGTAAATAATTTTGTTCTTTTTTTTACTTTTGCGTAGCTTTTTTGTTTTTAAGAACGATTGGATGTCTCTCTCTCTTGTCTTGATACGAAAGACGTGTATTTTTCCCGCTGTGTTGAATGTGCTTTTGGTGAAAAATTAAAATTACATTACAAGGCGATGTTGTTTCAATAGACAATGAGAAGATAATAATAAAATGGTAACACCACAATTGGCGTCCTAGTGACAGGACTCGAACCTGCAATCTTCGGATTTGATACAAGTGCAGTTCGGATTTGATACAAGTGCAGTTTGGATTTGATACAGGTGCAGTTATTATAAATTTTGGACATTTTATCTAATTTTAACCACTTAATAGCTTCAGAAAATGAATTTGGACTAAGTCTCATTCATTTCAATTGTAATGTTACGTGCATGAAATTTACAACAATATTGTTTTCCCTGTTATTAATTTGTGTTAATTTTCATTTTCACGCTGAGGAAATTAATTTGATAAAAAAATGGGAAAAGGATAACGTTCCATAAAATAATTTGCACGGACGCGAAAGAAAAATTTTGGATTGAAAACTATATTTGACGCTACATTTGCAACATAAGACTGAAAAAAATTGGTGAGTACAGAAATTTACATTTTTCCAGTTTCAAGCAGCCATCTGTACTTCCTTTATTCCGATCCATTTATTTCGAAATTTTTTTTCAAATTGTAGTTAAAATTGATTTACTACTATTATTGGAAATGGTGAGTGAAGAGCATATTCACAGTCATTTATTTGTGAGAGGGAAATTTCAGTACCAGTTTAATAATTCCATTTCTAATTAGAAATCATATAGAAATATCCATTTCCATAAGAGAAATTTCAGATTTCAACATATCATATTTAAAAAAAAAATTTTTTTACCATTGGAAAATTTTATTTGCAATTAATTATGAAAATCGCAAGATGGACGCTAGACGCGTAGAAATTGTTTCCGCGGACGAGCTTAGTGAAAGTGACACATTGCAAAACATGTCCGACAGTCAAATGAATATTGAACTTAATAGGGAGGATGTTCAAGACATAATTTTACCGGATCGATTAAGACAACAACCCCTATATTTAAACAGATATACAGGCGAATGGAGAGTGAGTACTACGCGACAAAACGTGACATTGACAACGTCAACTTCAGAACCAGACATCAATCAGGCACGAAAAAATGACGAAACTAAGACACAGGACTCTGACATGCTCAACCAGATCCTGAAGTTACTTGGTGACCAAAACAAAAAATTTGACACTTTAGACAAAAGATTTGACACTAAATTCGATGAACTGACACGGGACATAAAACAAAATTTTGAAAAACAATCGAGACAAATTGCCGACTTGACAGAAACCACCAGTAGTCTTGGAAGGAAATTTACTGATTTATCAGACAAGGTTACGAGACAAGAAAAGGTATTTGTGGAATTCAGTGACGAGACAAAAACTGACTTACAACGATGTAATGAGAAATTGTTAACAGTAGTTTTTGAACAACAGAAAACCAGTACCCAAGTTGACGAATTACGACAGTCACACAATTCCGTAAAAACAAACCAAGAACACTTAGACCTGACGATTACAGACCTTTCAGACAGATTAAATGATGTAACATTGGAGCAGAAATCCTTACAGGAAAAGTTAGAAAAGCTTGAAGACAGAGCAGATGTAGCATCTTTAAAGAATGACACAACTCTAGCAGAAAAACTTGTACATGAATGCAAATTATGTGACGATTATTTAGATGAGAAGTTTGAGACAATGACACAGATCATTTTAGATAAGACAAAGGAACAAGTAAAGGGAGAAACAGATAATATTCATAAAGAGGTACGTAAACTTAAAGAGAATGTAATACCAGGTTCGTCAGTGATACCAAAACCCATAACAGACAACCAAAACATAAATGAGAATCATAATAATGCTAGACCCAGCACACAGCCGAAAATAGAATTACCAATGAGTGACACAAATCCCAATGAACCATTTTCAATGCTACCACAAGATCAAAATTACTATCAGACATCACCACATACTATGCACAGTTTGACACAAAATACAGGACCCATAATACCATCGGGAGTAGCTGATGAAACATTAGTACGACATGGATACTTTCAGACATTTTCATGTGATGAGAAAGACAAAGTGCATCCGATTGTTTTCATCCGCTCTTTTGATGGTATTTTCCCGAGACATTGGTTGGAGGCCGACAAAATTCGATATGTTACAAATTTGTTACGTGGAAGAGCAGCTAAGTGGGGAGCAGCAATTAAAAGACAATGTTTAACATTTGAACAGTTTGAACAAGCATTTCTTGAGGAATTCTGGTCGCTCACAGAACAGCAAAGTTTAAAACGAGAAGTATACAATCCAGAAATTTACAACCCGAAGAAAGAGACTTTACGACAATACTTTGAACGCTACCTAGACAAAACATTATATTGGACAAACCCAGCAGATTTACCAGACGTAATTAGAACACTTAAAAGCCACTTACCATTTCCTTACCGTGATAAATTAATAGGAGTGTCCGAGGACAACATAAAGAATTTTTTCAGTTATGTTGATGAGATAGATGTTGTTTACAGAGATGAGATCAGGAATTTCAATCAATTGTATCCGATCCATCCAAGCAATTCGCGTACGCACAACAGAAATGACAGAGGCTATTGGAATCCGCCTCCGACACCACAACAAAACACTCAAAGAAACAATTCGCACTACACTGGGACAAATCCATTCAATATTAGGAGAAACAACTCGCAGCATTGGCAAGGAAACAGTAATTATTACTATAATGGTTATCCGAACAGTAATTCCAATCAGAGCAATAACAGTTATATTCAAAATAACAACAGAAGAACGAACCGAAATTATAGAGATCAAAGAAGAGACGATAACAGGTACCATCCAGGATATTTTCAGAGAAACAACATCCAACAACACCCAAACATGTATTGCAGGAATAACAGTAATGACAATACCAGTTACAGTCATGGGCGAAGTAATGTATGGGGAAATCACAATGGACAACCGCCACGACACAGGCAATACAGCAACCCTCAATTTGTACCTAACGGAACTCCCAATGCGTCGCGGGGTAATGTCAACAACCAAACAGCTGATACTTGGGTGACGCGCGACAGAAATGTAAATATTATTGAGTTGGGCAATGAACCCAACCCGCAGCAACAACAACCGAATTTGCCGGAAAACGAACGACGACCGAGCTAAGCGCTCGAGTTACGGTCAATAGGGAGCAGAGCGCAACGGAACCGACGATTTGTTTTCTCCGATATGATGACAGTAAGAAAATAGAAAAAGAATTATATCAGGATGTAGATTTTAATAGTACCAGTAAAACAAAGAAGATTATTCAGGCTATAACACGAGTTATGATTGGTAGTTATGAAGTAGAAGTAATGTTAGATACAGGAGCAGCAGCAAGTGTCATTTCAATGTCCTTATATAATGAACTCAAACAAATAATGAACATACAAACATTGCCAGTACAGAATTGTCACATTATAAGTGCCACCGGTAACAAATCAAAGAATGTGAAATTTCAAGTGCTAATTAACTTCACATTTTCAAATATACCACTCAATTACAGTTTTCTGGTAGTAGACAAATTAGTTATGCATTGCATATTAGGAATTGACTTTTTGAATGAATATCAAGCAATCATAGATTTAGGGAAAGGGAAATGTCATTTAACCGTAAACCAACAACAACTGACAATAGAGTTAACACAGGGTAAAAACTTAAACAGTAAACAAGG
Source organism: Schistocerca nitens (assembly GCF_023898315.1). Classification (NCBI taxonomy): domain Eukaryota; kingdom Metazoa; phylum Arthropoda; class Insecta; order Orthoptera; family Acrididae; genus Schistocerca; species Schistocerca nitens. The sequence continues at coordinate 56,928,386 of NC_064615.1, forward strand.
TAAATTTGATCAGTTACATTTTCTGTATCCACCAGCAATAAACATATGTGATTTAACTTTTAATGACGCTATATCTCAGGGAATTAAACCTAATAATTTATATGAGAAATGCACAGAATCTGAATATCTGACGAAGGAACAACGACTTGAATTACTTGAAGTTTTGCAGCAATTTGCTGAGGTATTTGTGGAGAAACCTGGAATTATTAGAGGCTATACTTATGAGATAAGGCAACGGCCTTGCCACAGTGGATACACCGGTTCCCGTGAGATCACCGAAGTTAAGCGCTGTCGGGCGTGGCCGGCGCTTGGATGGGTCACCATCCCGCCGCCACGTGCTGTTGCCATTTTTCGGGGTGCACTCAGCCTCGTGATGCCAATTGAGGAGCTACTCGACCGAATAGTAGCGGCTCCGGTCAAAGAAAACCGTCATAACGACCGGGAGAGCGGTGTGCTGACCCCATGCCCCTCCTATCCGCATCCTCACCTGAGGATGATACGGCGGTCGGATGGTCCCGATGGGTCGCTTGCGGCCTGTAGACGGAGTTAGTTTTATACTTATGAGATGGATGTTAAACCACACAAAACATACTGTAGAACATATTATAATATTCCTTGGTCAAAGAAACCCGCAGTTTTGAAAGAGATTGAAAAAATGCAAGCTTGGGGTATCATTGAAAGGTCACATTCACCATATTGCAGTCCGATCCTAGCAGTTAATAAAGAGGATGGTCGTGTAAGGTTAGTGCTGGATGCACGAGAAATTAACAAAGTTATAATCCCAATCAACACACGACCTATTAATTTGGATGAACAACTTTTAAAATTTCATAATGTACAGTATTTAACCAATATCGACCTCCGCTCATCATTTTGGCAGGTGAACCTCGATAAAAACAGTCGTAAATACACTGCATTTCTATGTGAGGGGCGTAGTTATCAATTTTGTGTTCTACCCTTTGGTCTACGAGTGAGTGCTGGAGTATTTATTGAAGCCTTAGATGCTGTTCTTGGACCACAATTGTTATCGCAAATCACAGTTTATGTTGACGACATTGTCATTGCCACCACTACTTGGGAAGAACATGTAAATCTTTTGAAGCAACTTCTGACTAAATTTTCTGATGCAGGTGTCACTATCAATTTATCAAAGACGAAATTAGGGAGGAGAGAAATCAAATTCCTTGGTCACATCATATCAACTGAAGGCATTTATCCAGACTCAAGAAAAATTGATGCAATAAAGAATTTTCCATCCCCACAGAATCGTAAACAACTCAAAGCCTTTCTTGGTCTATCTTCATTCTTCAGGAAATTTGTACCCTACCACCTTCTTAACAGTCCACATCTTCTATCTTTACTCAAAAGAAATAATATTTGGAAATGGACAGAGTTCTGTCAGACAGATTTTGAAGCGATTAAGAATGCTTTAGTTAATGCACCATTGTTATGTCATCCTGACATGACGTCAGACTTTTGCCTAGTAACAGATGCAAGTTCCTATGGGCTCGGAGCATTTTTATTCCAAATTCATGTAGAAAATGAACAAACAGTCATCAAACCTATAAGTTTTGCTAGCCGCACGCTCACTGAATGCGAAAAGTCATATTCAGTGACCGAGCGCGAAACACTTGCCATAGTATGGGCGTTTCGCAAGTTTCGCTACTTTCTATGGGGAAAACGTACTAAGCTTTATACTGATCATCAAGCTCTTTCTTTCCTGCTATCATGCAAGTTATTACATCCACGTCTTGCACGCTGGTGTGCATCACTACAAGAATATGATTTTGATATTATATATATAAAAGGAGAATCCAACATTATAGCTGATGCTCTATCTCGTTTGCCACAAGGCCTACAAGAATTTTCAGATGTGACAGAACAAACATCAGATTTTAAAATTTTACTCATGTATGACGGTACATTTGCACCTTACTACAAAAACATGTGCAGGAAGTTAGCCATATTGCAGGACAATGATCCCAGGTGGATCCAGATAAAGAATAAATTACGTGCAGGAACAGACCCACATCTTGAAAAATATTACACGTTGCACAAAGAAGTATTATTCCACCGACGAAACCCTGAATCACAGCATTGGTGTGTTTGCTTACCTGAAGCTCATGTTGATGATTTTATTTTATTTACACACAGAACTTGGGGACACTATAGTGTAACCAAATGTACAGATAAGATTATACAATACTGCTACTTTCCAAATTTAAGGCGAAGAGTATTGAGTAATATTAGGAAATGCATCATATGTCAGAAAGCCAAATATTCTAATCGCACAAGCATGAATGAATTGCACCCAATCATACCTAAGAGGCCATTACAGCTAATTTCTTTAGATATTGCAGGACCCTATCCACAAGCACGTGGAGGAATGAAATACATCCTTGCTGTGTTAGATGTTTTCACAAAGTATTTAAAATTATATGCTTTACGTTCAGTTTCTACCACTGCTATTACCAGACGTCTATTAACAGATTATTTTGTAAGAATAGGAAAACCTGAAGTTATGATCACGGATAATGCAGCATATTTTACCAGTTTAAAATGGAAGACATTTATTGAAGAACAGAATGTTAAACATATTTTAATTTCAAGATTTCACGCAGCAGGAAACCCAGTAGAAAGAACATTTCGAGACTTTGGACAGTTTATGAGAACACACACACCAGAGAAGCACACAAAATGGGTAGAATACCTAGCACCATTTGAACAAATAGTGAACAATTTAACTCACATTTCTACTGGATACACACCAACTGAATTAATTATGGATAAAACAGAAAGAAATGAATGGACAGACCCTCTACCTAAACTTACAGCAACAACAAATCATGTTAGTTTAGAAGAAAAGGTAAGACAAGCTTACACAACATTATGTGACAAAGCTAAGGAAAGAAAGCAGAAATATGACAGAGGTGTCAGGAAAGCACAAACATTTCAAGTTGATGAGTTAGTTTTACTAAGAACACATCCTAAACCCACAAAACTGAAACATTTAAACAGGAAATGGCAGATCTTATACTCTGGACCATACCGAATTGCAAATATTCCACACCCTGGCTGTTATTCATTAGAATATCCATTAACACATAAACCCAGAGGTCTACATCCACACAGACATTTGAAAAAATACATACAGTAAAATGTTAGCCAATGAGAAGAAGATAATTAATATGATATACAGTTATGATGAGCCTACATTTAAGTTATACAGATACTTACAATCTAATGAATGCAGGTAAGTCTAGAAAGCAATGTGAACCATCCAATAGCTAATAAGATATTTGGTTATAAGAGGAGTTGCTATTGAGGCATATACACATTAGAGGAGGCATATGCACATTAGAGGAGGCAGAGAACTGAACAGAATTATTTTCTTTAGGAGGCATGTGATAATAGTAATGTTGATATGAGTGATGTGAGTGACTGAATGAGATGAGTGAATGTAATTTTAGTTTAATAAGAGGATAAATAGTAATATGGAGAGACGTAAAGTGGTGATGAATAAGAGGAAAATATATATATAATGCTGAGGAATAAGTATGTTATTTTGTGAAGAATGAATAATGGATAGGTGAGAATGTTATGAGTGATTGAGAATATGTTGAGAGGAGAGAAACTAGATTTGAACGCTATATCACATGTAGTCTTGGAATACAGAATGAAAGTAGTGGAAAGAAAATTATTTATTGAAAGATTGGTATGCCTGAGATAATAACTTATGTGGTGTCTTATATATTCTTATAACTAAAGGTGAAAGTATAGATTTATGTGGAAAGAATTATTTACAGCAGCCACTGTTGGAAATATACCAGAAGATTTAAATCTATAACACTTTAACACTAATCTAATGGGAACTTGTAATGAAATTTTTGGAGTTATGTAGGCTTGACACTTCAGATTGGAAGAATTATTTAAGAGAACATATTTAGCAGTCATCTAGTGACATAATTAAAGCTCGTCTACTGAACTGAACTAATGCACCATTAAATAGAAAGGAGAATAAGGAGAAAACAAAACGTCAGTCCTCTGTTGCGGCTCATACTCTCATCCCTCCCTTAGAAAAATTTATACATGTTGATAAAATATTTGACATTATATAATTTGTGATTATCTGACAGTATGGAGAGACATATACACACATTTATTTATGAATAGAATTTTACAGGTACCACAAGGTAAATACAGAATGGATATACAGCATGGAACGCAGCAGCAATTATCTAAGAAGATTTATTTATCTATTAAGTAAAACATTTATTTATATTACTTGATAGTCATGAAAGGAAGGAGACGAATTACACAAACTTTGTACATACTTGTAGGATCCTAAGATATTTAGAGGGGCACCACTCTTAGAAATGGTGATAGAGGGGTACCATTCTTAGAAACAGCAATAGTGGGGACACCACACTTAGAAATGGTATTAGGTATAGGAACTTTTACATTATATTAAGTTAACATGTATTTTATTTATCATATTTTATTTTGTGTAGTCCATTGTAGGGGATGACTTTACTAGTATTTATGAAGTAGTCAGCAACCATCCCATGAACCTATCCTCCTACAGAGGGCTGTCTTGAAGCTTGAAATATGTGTAAATTTTATTCCAGGAGGCAAGATTAATTTTAAGTTGAATATTCTAGCGAGTTGCCACAATTATCTTCAAATGTTGCAAGTGTAACGGAAAAAAAAGCTAACAAATAAAATAAATAAAATGTATATTGCAATCTGAATGTAATGTAATTCACATGTCAGCACAATGGTATTGAATGTAACGTAAAAATTTACTATATTTTTCATTTAATTCTGTATATGTACTGTATGACAACAATGTATCTCATGTAATGATTAATTGGCAGTCGTTGAGGATGGAGCTCCCGTTGGATGTTACCGTCAAGTGCAAATTATGCGCAGTTATTCGGTTTTTGAATGCAAAGGGCACTGCCCCGATTGAAATCCATCTCCAATTGATGAAAGTGTATGGTGAGTCGTGCATGGATGACAAAAATGTTCGTAAGTGGTGTAGGGAGTTTGCAGCTGGTCGGACCGAAGTTCACGACGAACAAAGGAGCGGGAGACCGTCAATTTCTGAGGAGACAGTGTTGAAGGTTGAGCAAAGCATGTTTGAAGATCAGCGGATCACCCTGGATGATCTCTGCATGTTGGTTCCTGAGGTTTCCCGAAGCACCACTCACAGAATTTTAATGGAAACATTGAACTACTGGAAGGTGTGCGCAAGATTGGTGCCACGCATGCTGACTGAGGACCACATGCAGCAACGAGTTGATGCTTCCCATGCATTTCTTCACTGCCTTGCAGCCAAACAGGACAACTTTCTGGGCTCAATTGTACACCTGAGACCAAGCAACAGTCACGCCAGTTCATAACTTTCTGAACACCATGGCAGCGAGCTGGTATGACATGGGCATACAAAAACTGCCGCAGCGTCAACAAAAATGCATCGACAGAAATGGTGATTATGTTGAAAAATAGCTAAATGTTCAAGCTGTAAAATGATGTAAACCATTGTAGAAATAAACAGGTCTAAGTACTTGTAAAAAGTAGGAGACCTTACTTTTGGGATTATCCTTGTACTTTACAAAGGGTAACACAGGAGAACTGCCCCAAACTGATCATTGTACCACTGAAAGCATGAGAAAAATCAGTATTGGCATGACAAATGTTAAGAAACAGCTGAAATCATTAAAACTGAACAAAGCTCCAGGGCTTGAAGGAATCCCTGTCAGATTCTGTACTGTATTTGTGGCTCAGTTTGCCCCTCTTTTTACTGCACTCTGTTGTAGGTCACTTGAACAAAAAACCATACCCAGTTCTTGGAAAACAGCACAGGTTACACCCGTCTACAAGAAGGGTAGTACAAGTGAACCACAAAATTACTGTCTAATATCAAAAACATTGATTTGGTGTAGAAACTTAAAACATATTCTGAGCTCAAACATAATGAGTTATCTCGAACAAAATTACCTTCTCCATGCCAACAAGCATGGATTCTGAAAACATCAATCATGTGAAACCCAACTTGCACTTTTCTCACGTGACTTGCTGAAAGCTTTGGATCAAGGCAGTCAGGTAGATGCTGTATTTTTTTGATTTCCAAAAAGCATTTGACTCAGTACCACACCTATGCTTATTGTCAAAAGTACGATAATATGGAGTATGAAGTGAAAATTGTGAATATATTCAGGACTTTTTGGTAAGGAGGGTGCAGCATGTTATCTTGGATCTAGAGTCATCATCAGATGTAGAAGTAATTCGTGTATGCCCTTGCTGTTCGCATTGTATATTAATGACCTTGCAGACAATGTTAATAGTAACCTCAGGTTTTTTGCAGAGGATTCAATTATCCATAATGATGTACTCACTGAAAGAAGCCGCATAAATATTCAGTCAGATCTTGAAAAGATTTCAAAGTGATGCAAAGATTGTTAACTTGCTTTAAATGTTAAGAAATGTGAAATTGTGCACTTCACAAAACGAAAAAAATATAGTATCCCTTGACTATAATATCATTGAGTCACTGCTGGAATCGGCCAACTCATACAAATGCCTGGGTGTAACAGTTTGTAGGGATGTGAAATACAATGATCACATAGGCTAAGTCATGGGTAAAGCTCGTGGTGGACTTCAGTTTATTGGTAGAATGCTAGGGAAGTGCAATCAGACACTAAGGAGATTGCTTAGAAATCACTCGTGCAACGGATTGTAGAATATTGCTCAAGCATGTTGGACCCGTACCAAATAGGACTAACAGGGAATATTGAGCATATAGAGACAAGGGATGCTTGAATTGTCACAGGTTTGTTTGATCTATGGGAAAGTGTCACAGTGATACTGAAGCAACTGAACTGGCACACTCTTGAAGAAAGATGTAAACTATCCCAAGAAAGCCTATTAACAAAGTTTCAAGAACTAGATTTAAATGATGAATCTAGAAATATAGTGCAACATCATACATGTCACTCACAAAGGGATTATGAGGATAAGATTAAAATGATTATAGCACGCATAGAGGCATTCAGACAGTCATTCTTCCTCTGCTCCATAGTGAATGGAACAGGAAGAAACCCTAATAACTTGTACAGTGGGGCATCACTTCATTGGTGATTTGCAGAGTATGGATGTAGATGTAGAACAACTATGATTGAGAAGTTTTCTTAAGATTTCCTTACTGATATTTGATGTTGCTGCTTGTAACTCTGCCGCAGAGCAAGTAAAAGCTGGTCTGCATTGAGATTAGAACCGAAAGCCAATGCAATCTTAACTTTACAACACAATCCCACTACATCACAGCTATTGAACAGATACGGGATTTGTCGCTACCCGTTGCTGCAGTGTTGGCAAGGACAGATAAACTACAATGTAAAGGAGGAGATTAGTTCCAGACCCTGCATGGAAGGATCTTTGTGGACTGAAAACCATAGACTGATAACCAGATATCACAGCTTAAATGAAAATCACTCACAAGGAAAGGTCCTCAGGGCTGTAATCGTTTTCACCTATATGGTTGTTTGCGTTAGTAACCATGTGTGATTAAAAGTATCCAGACACCCCCAAACACATCGTTATTCATATTAGGAGCATTGTGCTGCCACCTACTGCCAGGTACTCCATATCAGCGACCTCAGTAGTCATTAGACATCATGAGAGAACAGAATGGGGCGCTCCGCGGAACTGACGGACTTTGAACGTGATATGGTGATTGGGTGTCACTTGTGTCATACATCTGTACACAAGATTTCCTCACTCCTAAACATTCCTAGGTCCGCTGTTTCCAATGTGATAGTGAAGTGGAAACGTGAAGGGACACTTACCAGCACAAAAGCCTACAGGCCAACCTCATCTGTTGACTGACAGAGACCGCCAACAGTTGAAGAGGGTCATAATGTGTAATAGGCAGACATCTATCTAGACCATCACACAGGAATTCCAGACTGCATCAGGATCCACTGCAAGTACTTTGACAGTTAGGCGGGAGGTGAGGAAACCTGGATTTCATGCGTGAAATCTTCTCGGGTGATCAGCCGAGTAAAGGCGTCGTCTTCTCGCAACGTTTCGAAGGGTGCTGCTTACTCAACACCTTCGATTGGCATCCTATCTCCCACCACACACATGGGAGTGGATCGACGGAAACACATATGCAAGCAGTGAGATCCACAAGAGAAAAGCCACGGAAAAACAATGTGGCAAGTTCACCAGACTGTCTGGAGCCCGGCAACATGCCGACCACACAACCAATGCCAAGACTGTCATCAATTTGGCAGGCAAAGAACTGGACGAGACCACAATATCAGTGCTGTCGAGAGGACTTAACTTTGCTCCAGTACCCAGGACACTACCTAAGCGAGACATTATCAGCAGCATCGAGCAAGCCGTGCGCGGCCTCCCTACGGAGGCAGCTGAGGAAGTTAGGAGAGAGACGTGCAGGGTCCTGGAGAAGGCAAAAATGCCCAAGAACAACATAACGTCTGCTGAATGGAAGGCTCTTAAGGCCCTACGTGAGGATGAGGACACTGTCGTTCTAGCTGCTGACAAAGGCAATGCCACGGTGATACTGAGGAAAGAAGATTATTGGCAGAAGATAAACTCACTGCTACAAGATACTGCCTACAAGCAACTGGACAAGGACACGACAGCTTCCGTGACTCGCAAGACCATCGCCTTGCTCAATGACTCTGGACTGGAAAAGGACGTCATCAGGAAGCTGTACCCCAGAGCACCGGCACCACCACGGCTATATGGGCTCCCTAAGATCCACAAAGACGGAGTTCCATTGCGACCCATAGTGAGCACCATCAACTCACCGACATATGGTTTAGCCAAGTACCTAGCACAACTGCTCAAACCGATCGTGGGTCACTGTGAGCACCATGTCAAGAACTCGGCGGAGTTTGTGAAGGTACTACAAGGCTTTCGCCTGGATAAAGAAGATCTTCTTGTCAGCTTTGACGTCACCTCACTCTTCACACGAGTACCGCTGGAGGACTCCCTAGCGCTGCTCGAAACACGCTTTAGTGAGGACACAATAAAGCTGTTCCGGCATGTGTTAACAAACACCTACTTCAAGTGTGGAGGCAAATTTTATGAACAAGTGGATGGTGTAGCCATGGGGTCCCCCTTAGCTCCAGGCATCGCTAATCTTTACATGGAGCACTTTGAAGACATAGCCCTGGACACCGCCCCATTGAAACCTAAAGCCTTTTACAGATATGTGGATGACACTTTTGTCGTGTGGCCACATGGCAGAGAGAACCTGCAAGACTTCCTGCGACATCTCAACAGCATACACAGCAACATACAATTCACCATGGAGGTGGAAGAAAACGGAAGCTTGCCCTTCCTTGACATTCTAATCAAGAGGCACCCTGATGGCACCTTGGGTCACGCTGTGTATAGGAAGAAGACACATACGGATTTATACCTTCATGCACAGAGTTGCCACCACCCAGCACAATGCAACTCAGTGCTTAACACACTTGTGCACAGGGCCAAGTCTATCTGTGATGATGACAGCCTACCTGCAGAGTTACAACACCTAAGGAAGACCTTCCGCAGCAACGGTTATAATGAGACGCAAATCTCGCGCGCCCTACACAAGAGCAGGAAGGTAGACACACCAGAAGAAGAAGATGAGACCAGATGCCTGGCATTTCTACCATACGCGGGACCGCCAACAGCCAAGATTGCCCGCATTCTGGAGAAACACAACATCAAGACTATTTTTCATGCCCCAAGTAAAATTAAGGACATACTTGGCTCAGTCAAAGACCACCTAGGACTGCAGACTCCGGGTGTATACAGTATTGAATGTGAATGTGGTACGAAATACATCGGACAAACGCAGCGCTGCATCACGCAGAGGCGCGCGGAACACATTAGAAATGTACGCCTTGGTCAGACGGAAAAATCGGCGGTAGCGGAACATAGCCTTAACGAAGGACACACCTTCCTCTTTGAGGGTACGAAGAAGCTGTGTGACGCTAAAGGATTTTGGGATTCAGTTTTCAAAGAGGCTGTAGAAATTCGGTTGAACAGCAACCTGATCAATCGAGACACTGGTTTCCAACTTAGTACAGCGTGGAATCCCGCAATAACTAAAATTAGAAGAGAACGCTCCGGCACGAAGAAGGTAGCGGCCACAGACGTATTAGGAACCGGCAGGGACTCGACGCCCGGTCCGCGCCCCGGACCCCCCACCACTGGCGCGGCGGCCGATTCCGCAGGTACCTGATTGGTCGGCGCCCGGAATCAGTCACTGGTCCAGCAGCCTTTATAGGACCGCGCAACACAGCATCTCGACACTTCGCTTGAAGATGATGGGTACGAAACCCTTCGAAACGTTGCGAGAAGACGACGCCTTTACTCGGCTGATCACCCGAGAAGATTTCACGAATGGAATACGCCGAGAAAGTCTCAAATCACATCTGGATTTCATGGTCGAGCAGCTGCTCATGAACCACATATCACACTGGTAAATGCCAAACGATGCCTCACTTGGTGTAAGGAGTGTAAACATTAGATGATGTTGTTGTTGTTGTGGTCTTCAGTCCTGAGACTGGTTTGATGCAGCTCTCCATGCTACTCTATTCTGTGCGAGCTTCATCTCCCAGTACCTACTGCAACCTACATCCTTCTGAATCTGCTTAGTGTATTCATCTCTTGGTCTCCCTCTACGATTTTTACCCTCCACGCTGCCCTCCAATACTAAATTGGTGATCCCTTGATGCCTCAGAACATGTCCTACCAACCGATCCCGTCTTCTGGTCAAGTTGTGCCACAAACTTCTCTTCTCCCCAATCCTATTCAGTACTTCCTCATTAGTTATGTGATCTACCCATCTAATCTTCAACATTCTTCTGTAGCACCACATTTCAAAAGCTTCTATTCTCTTCTTGTCCAAACTATTTATCGTCCATGTTTCACTTCCATACATGGCTACACTCCATACAAATACTTTCAGAAATGACTTCCTGACACTTAAATCTATACTCGATGTTAACAAATTTCTCTTCTTCAGAAACGCTTTCCTTGCCATTGCCAGTCTACATTTTATATCCTATCTACTTCGACCATCATCAGTTATTTTGCTCCCCAAATAGCAAAACTCCTTTACTACTTTAAGTGTCTCATTTCCTAATCTGATTCCCTTAGCATCATCCGACTTAATTCGACTACATTCCATTATCCTCGTTTTGCTTTTGTTGATGTTCATCTTATATCCTCCTTTCAAGACACTGTCCATTCCATTCAACTGCTCTTCCAAGTCCTTTGCTGTCTCTGACAGAATTACAATGTCATCGGCGAACCTCAAACTTTTTATTTCTTCTCCATGGATTTTAATACCTACTCTGAATTTTTCTTTTGTTTCCTTTACTGCTTGCTCAATATACAGATTGAATAACATCGGGGAGAGGCTACAACCCTGTCTTACTCCCTTCCCAACCACTGCTTCCCTTTCATGTCCCTCGACTCTTATAACTGCCATCTGGTTTCTGTACAAATTGTAAATAGCCTTTCGCTCCCTGTATTTTACCCCTGCCACCTTTATAATTTGAAAGAGAGTATTCCAGTCAACATTGTCAAAAGCTTTCTCTAAGTCTACAAATGCTAGAAACGTAGGTTTGCCTTTCCTTAATCTTTCTTCTAAGATAAGTCGTAAGGTCAGTATTGCCTCACGTGTTCCAGTGTTTCTATGGAATCCAAACTGATCTTCCCCGAGGTTGGCTTCTATTAGTTTTTCCATTCGTCTGTAAAGAATTCGTGTTAGTATTTTGCAGCTGTGACTTATTAAACTGATGGTTCGGTAATTTTCACATCTGTCAACGCCTGCTTTCTTTGGGATTGGAATTATTATATTCTTCTTGAAGTCTGAGGGTATTTCGCCTGTTTCATACATCTTGCTCACCAGATGGTAGAGTTTTGTCAGGACTGGCTCTCCCAAGGCCGTCAGTAGTTCCAATGGAATGTTGTCTACTCCGGGGGCCTTGTTTCGACTCAGGTCTTTCAGTGCTCTGTCAAACTCTTCACGCAGTATCGTATCTCCCATTTCATCTTCATCTACATCCTCTTCCATTTCCATAATATTGTCCTCAAGTACATCGCCCTTGTATAGACCCTCTATATACTCCTTCCACTTTTCTGCTTTCCCTTCCTTGCTTAGAACTGGGTTTCCATCTGAGCTCTTGATATTCATACAAGTCGTTCTCTTATCTCCAAAGGTCTCTTTAATTTTCCTGTAGGCAGTCTCTATCTTACCCCTAGTGAGATAAGCCTCTACATCCTTACATTTGTCCTCTAGCCATCCCTGCTTAGCCATTTTGCACTTCCTGTCGATCTCATTTTTGAGACGTTTGTATTCCTTTTTGCCTGCTTCATTTACTGCATTTTTATATTTTCTCCTTTCATCAATTAAATTCAATATTTCTTCTGTTACCCAAGGATTTCTACTAGACCTCGTCTTTTTACCTACTTGATCCTCTGCTGCCTTCACTACTTCATCCCTCAAAGCTACCCATTCTTCTTCTACTGTATTTCTTTCCCCCATTCCTGTCAATTGTTCCCTTATGCTCTCCCTGAAACTCTGTACAACTTCTGGTTCTTTCAGTTTATCCAGGTCCCATCTCCTTAAATTCCCACCTTTTTGCAGTTTCTTCAGTTTTAATCTACAGGTCATAACCAATAGATTGTGGTCAGAGTCCACATCTGCCCCTGGAAATGTCTTACAATTTAAAACTTGGTTCCTAAATCTCTGTCTTACCATTATATAATCTATCTGATACCTTTTAGTATCTCCAGGGTTCTTCCATGTATACAACCTTCTTTCATGATTCTTAAACCAAGTGTTAGCTATGATTAAGTTATGCTCTGTGCAAAATTCTACCAGGCGGCTTCCTCTTTCATTTCTTAGCCCCAATCCATATTCACCTACTATGTTTCCTTCTCTCCCTTTTCCTACACTCGAATTCCAGTCACCCATGACTATTAAATTTTCGTCTCCCTTCACTATCTGAATAATTTCTTTTATTTCATCATACATTTCTTCAATTTCTTCGTCATCTGCAGAGCTAGTTGGCATATAAACTTGTACTACTGTAGTAGGTATGGGCTTCGTATCTATCTTGGCCACAATAATGCGTTCACTATGCTGTTTGTAGTAGCTTACCTGCATTCCTATTTTCCTATTCATTATTAAACCTACTCCTGCATTACCCCTATTTGATTTTGTGTTTATAACCCTGTAGTCACCTGACCAGAAGTCTTGTTCCTCCTGCCACCGAACTTCACTAATTCCCACTATATCTAACTTTAACCTATCCATTTCCCTTTTTAAATTTTCTAACCTACCTGCCCGATTAAGGGATCTGACATTCCACACTCCGACCCGTAGAACGCCAGTTTTCATTCTCCTGATAACGACATCCTCTTGAGTAGTCCCCGCCCGGAGATCCGAATGGGGGACTATTTTACCTCCGGAATATTTTACCCAAGAGGACGCCATCATCATTTAATCATACAGTAAAGCTGCATGTCCTCGGGAAAAATTACGGCTGTAGTTTCCCCTTGCTTTCAGCCGTTCGCAGTACCAGCACAGCAAGGCCGTTTTGGTTATTGTTACAAGGCCAGGTCAGTCAATCATCCAGACTGTTGCCCTTGCAACTACTGAAAAGGCTGCTGCCCCTCTTCAGGAACCACACGTTTGTCTGGCCTCTCAACAGATACCCCTCCGTTGTGGTTGCACCTACGGTACGGCTATCTGTATCGCTGAGGCACGCAAGCCTCCCCACCAACAGCAAGGTCCATGGTTCATGGAGGGGGGGGGGGGGGGGGGTGATTGAACAGTAGAACTTGTAGAACTTGTAGAACAGTAGAAAAACGTTGTGTGGAGTGAAGAATCACGATACACAATGTGGCAATCCGATGGCAGGGTTTGGGTATGGAAAATGCCTGGTGAACGTCATCTGCCAGCATGTGTAGTGCCGGCAGTAAAATTCAGAAGCAGTGAGCTCACATTTTTCATGGAGGGGGCTTGCAACACTTGTTGTTTTGCGTGGCACTATCACAGCACAGGTGTACATTAATGTTTTAAGCACCTTCTGTATTCCCACTGTTGAAGAGCAATTTGAGGATGATGATTGCATCTTCCAACACCATCGAGCACCTGTTCATAATGCATGGCCTGTGGCAGAGTGGTTACATGACAATAACCTCCCTGTAATGGACTGACCTTCACAGAGTCCTGACCTGAATCCTGTAGAACACCTTTGGGATGTTTCGGAATGCCAACTTCGTGCAAGGCCTCACCGACCGACATAGATACCTCTCCTCAGTGCAGCTCTCTGTGAAGAATGGGCTGCCCTTCCCCAAGAAACCTTCCAGCACCTGGTTGACCATATGCCTGCAAGAGTGGAAGCTGTCATCAAGGCTAAGGGTGGGCCAACACCATATTGAATTCCAGCATTACCGATGGAGGGGGCCACGAACTTGTAAGTCATTTTCAGCCAGGTGTCCGAATACTTTTGATCACCTGGTTTATATATCACACCCTGTTTATAGAAATCCACTAGTCTTAAAAAAACAATAATTTTTCAGAGTGGCACTATAGCCTATGTTATACTGATATACTGAAGGTTTTGAGTCAAGCTGATATATATATATATATGACTATGTTCAGTGGTGCATTTACTTTTTTTTTTTGGGGGGGGGGGGATGCTATGCTTTTCATTTTACAAAAGCTCAAATTGAAAATTAATTATAGTCTAGACCCATGTTGATTTACTTTGACGTGTATCATATCTGCTTTTGTCTGATACTTTAATGCACATAAATAGAACAAATGATTAAACCATTTACTAGAAATTTAAAATACTAAAGGAAGATGATGGGCTCTTTGTTTGGTATATCACTTAACACAGTTTGGACACCAATCTGTTCTTCTCACTGAATTGTCATCAAGTCAAGCCCATTCAAAGGTGTCTTGGTAGTTGTATTGCTTAGGTATGTCTTGATTCTCTTAAGGGTGGAGAAACTCTGCTCATTTATAGCCATTGTAACTGGTAGAGTTGCCAAGAGCTGTATAAACTGAAACACATTAGGATAGATCTGATGGTCGCAGACAGACATAGCTTCCATTGCATTTTGAGGCTGGGTTCTCTCCCCTTTTTTTTTCCTTACGTTTTGCATGCTTTTTACAACATTTTGTTTCCATTTTTCTTGTGTCTTCTTCTAGCATCGGCAACGAAGCATACGAGTGTGGGATTTGTGTCTGTGTTGAGACGCCATGATTGGCCTCATTTGAACTCTTCCATCGGGAGGGTGAACTTGGAGTTGGAGTGGCTGCTTAGGACGGATATAGGGTCCCATATTGGTTTGATTCCTGTGGATGCTATTGATAAGTGGGACTTCTTTTCATTCACTGTTAAGGGGTATATGTATTTCATCAACTTTGTTTGTTAATGACTGTACGTTTTGGTGTACAATCTTTAGTATGTATTTGTATTTTAGTTCTGCAACACATTTTTTGTGAAACAGTTTACTTCCCTCAGAAATGTCATTCACTCTTTTTATAAGACATCACATCCTTCTTTATAACCCATTTGTACAAAGTACTTTGAACTGCTTCTATATTATGCCTCTTGTGACTCAACTTTGCTAAAAGACAGATTTCTTCAACCAAAACCTGTTCCCCACCATAATTTAAATGGGGGCCATGGCTGGTATGCATGGATGTGTCTAATGTGCTTACGTTTATTAAGTTCACATACAGAAATTGTCTGCATACTTCATTTATCTCCTTGTTTACTCTTTCCTGTTAATTTATTTACACGTGACCAAGGAGGTAGGTCATATCTGTGTGGATGATTTACAACGGCTACATTTGTATTGCCTGATTCGAGTAGCACACTTTCAAGAAATGTGATAATGTGATGAGTTCATTGTCTTTATCTCAGGCTACATATATTCGATGGCATAAGTTAGTTGTGGCGGCACCTACCAACATTTTTCAGAACTTCCACTTGCTTTGCACTCGATTCTAAGCCGCAGGCGGCTCTTTGATTACAAAAACCGGAAAAAAAGTGCGGCTTAGATTCGAGTAAATACGGTACAAAGCAGTTTTTTGAGGGAAGGTTTTTGCATTATTTTACAAATGTTTTGTCACTTCTTCAACACCTGGTCCTTGCTTGACAAAGAACTGGACACTTAAGTTAGTTTGCACATATGACATATTTTCTGATATCTGACATCCATGATTATCAGCAAAAATTGAAACTTTTCAATATTTTTTGCGCACTTTGGACAGGTCAACTGATTTTTTAGTCATATTTCATTGTTTATTAAGTGAAATGCGCAAAAAAATTAGAGTGCATGACTTCTGCTGTTTGCAATTATTTTCTGGACTCATATGTTTCTGAGTGACATTGTTCGTAGAATCACTTTTGTAATTATAGCTGTGTGTTACTCTTATGTTCATATTTCTAAGTTTTGTGTTGGTTTTCACTGTGGTTCTTGCTTTGTTTAAGTCACTGGTAACTGATATTTCTTTGATGTTCAGTCGATTATCTGTTTGTTGAGTTTTACAATCAAGATTTTGCAGCTACTTCTCCAATAATGCTACAGTCCTTTTAAGTTCATTAATTTCATGTTTTTTGTAGTTAAAATGAGATGAAAATTGTGACAGTGTTTACATATGGATGTCGCTGAACTTGCACTTGCTACAGTTTTTTTCCCTCAATTGGTTTCATTTGCATTTTTTACTTTAACTTCACAGTTTTCCAAGTCAAACCATTACACTTTTTTGCACTGAATACATAAAGATTCAGTCTTTGTTATATTTTTCATGGAACTTGATTTTTGTGTACCTTTTTTCACCACCTCCTTGTCTTTTTGGTGTGTGTGTCTGCGATTCAACATCTCTGGTGTATGGTGAGTAGCAGTCTATCCTTTTCATAGTATTGTTGCAAATAGACCAGTAAATAATGGCAATTGTAAAATGTCTAAAGTATGTACTCAGTGCAGCCTAAAATTGAATGACCTTGCAAAACTAGTACTTGGAAGAACAGACACCAGACAGATTCATTGGAGAAATCGTAAGAGAATGTAATTCACCTACGAAAAAGGTAACTTCATCTGTCTAGAGAGTATTGGTTTCCAGTCTGGTATGATTACCATGTAGGGTTAATAGGCAAGACAGAGAATGTCTAAAGCGGAGCTGTATGTCTCATGGGCGCTTATGAAACACCAGCAGCAGATGCTGTAAGAGAGACATTTTCTTCGAAAGGTTTATAATTATAGTTGAAATACTGAATATGTACTTTGCAAGATGAGTTATGCAACATATAGCTTCACCCAACGAACATCTCATGACATGACCTTTATGATAAAATTGTAGAAGTTTGAACTCGTACAGAGTCTTACTGATGGACATTCTTCATGCACACTGTTCATGAATGTAACAACGAAAGGAGGAACTGGTAATGATACTAGAATTACATGCTGCCACACATTGTAAGGTACCTTACAGAATACAGATATAGACAATTTTCCTTTGGTTTGGGACCACAGTTGTAATATACTTTTACATGAAATAATTTCCACAATTTGACTAAGTTTTTATTATTTATCTATTTCTATTCCAATTTCGGCTGAGCCATTTTCAAGGGCAAAGGTGAAATAAAAGTTAGTAAATATCAGACTTGTCTAAATGACATATCGTTTTTTAAACATTACAAAACTTTTGTGGACATATATAGCTGTCATCTCATTATAAGATCTGAGTGTGAATTAAAAACAGGGATTACATTTAACATTATGCACGGCAGACTCACTTTAACGTACTGTGCTATGGTAAGAATGAACAATGTCCAAACATGAAATAACATTGACATATGTACAAATAAACAACAAACACCATCCAAAAAGCCCTTAAAGGCCCAATGGTACTGAGTGGCCACCGTGTCATCCTCAGCCCGTAGGCTTCACCGGATGCAGATACAGCGTCGTGTACACATATGTTTTGTAATATTTCTATGATGATAACATGTCAGTTAGATATGTCTGATATTTAATGATTTTTTTCCCTCACCTTCACACTTAAAATGGCTCTGCAGTCGAAATCAAGACGCTGAAATAAATAAATAATAAGAACATACAGCCAATTGGTGGCAATAATTACATTTAAAAATAGATGTAGGTCTTAGTGTGTCTCAGTTACTGTTTTCAGTTACTTTTAGGTTAATAAGTCTGAATTGTTCATTAAATATGGTAGTGCTCAAATATAAATATTAAAATTAATGGTAAATATGGTTTACAGTAGATATTCAGTGAAAAGCCAAACTTAACTTGATTTAATCTTATTGCTGCAATGATTTTTGTATGTTGTGAACTTTGATTTCTTTTTTTTCTAGAATGACATTGTTCGCAACACAGATAAACTTGAAAAACTCAAATCAAATATTAAGTGGGATAAAGAATCTCTCACAGCTTGGGAAGAACATGTGGCAAGAAAAGAGGAAGACAATATCATGCTCAGCAGATATACTATTGAAGATGAAAGTAAAGCAAAGGTATGTTCACGACTTCTTAGCCAACACTGGTTTGCAGAATGAATTTCACCCTGCAGCAAAGTGTGCAATGATTTGAAACTTACTGTCAGATCAAAACTGTGTGCCAGACCAGGACTTGAATTTGTGGTTCCAAGTCCCAGTCTGGCACAGTGTAATCTGCCAAGAAGTTTACACACTGATTTGGATTATTAAACTGTGAAAGGCAACACAAACAGTTGTTCACTAATGTACTAAATTTCAGGAAATGGAGTTAAAGCGACAAAATCTACGAATGGAAGTAGAAGAAAAGAAAAAGATGGTAATTGCAGCAGTAAATGATGTTGGATCATTGGAAAAGAGTGTGGAAAGAACAGCTGAATTGTTTCGAAAGTTGCATCAGGAAAGACAAGAACTTATTGACCAGTGGGAAGCATCTGTCCGCATTCTTCACCAGCGTGATCATGACATCAGCCGAGTAATGGAGGTACGCTGTTTACTAAACCATTCTGATGAATGGTGTAAATAAATGTAGTAATACTTTTGAGCTGCTTCTACTGCTTTAAATGTCTTGGAAGACAGCCTTGAAAAGATTATTACTCAATTGGCTGAGTATTTTAAGTTACAGTGGGTATTTAGTCCTCATCAGCCAATGATCACATTTACTGGTGCTCATTCTTCTTTATTTTCTTGCTTTGTTTTCCCTCACTGCACCCCCTCCCCACCCAACCCCTGCCCACCACATTACACCAAGCCAACGAACACACTGATTTCTAATTGGTAACTGGTATACATAAGATAATGTGACTGCTCACAAAGTAGGAGAGGCACTGAGCTGTGGACAGACACAAGGGAGTTTTATAGCACCCAAGTGGAATTTGTTCTAACAGTTAAAGATGACAGAAATACATGTTAACAAGCACAGTGTAATAGCCTAGTAGGACACACCCACGAGGATGACAATAAGGTTAGGACTTTAACAAGTATAGCCTCTACCACTTAACTTAATGATTTTTTTTTTTCAAATAATATTCCAAGAAATAATATTTTTTATTAATGAAAAACATCTTATAATGAATGCCATTGCACATAGACAAATAAAGATTGCTTTTAAAGCTCAAAATAATGAGTTACAATATTTTGAAAATCACCAATAATAAAAATCTTGAGTATACTTGTGCGCTGGACTTCGATTCCTGAAAGTTGAAGTCATTCTTTAGTTTCTGTGTAGCTTTGGAGTCTAACCATGTATTTCACAATGGTTACCTGTTAACATAAATCTTGAAAGTGCTGGATGGAGCACAATGAATGTATTTATCTCATAACATTGGCGACCACTTGTTGCTCAGCGACAAACCGTCGTTACTTTCAGTCTCTAATGAAATAACATCAAATTCTTCTTCATTTTCTGAGCTGCTATATTCAATGTCAAACTCATGATTACTATATTAATCCTTTTGTGCAAGCAGTGCCTAATTAAAAATATAGGAGAGAGTCCAAAAGCAAGTGTTTTGTTGTTGAGTATCCAAACTGCACTCAGTAAAGGTGATAGCTAGTGGCAACTGTCTCAACAAAAACATGAGTCAGGCTGCAAATGTAGTACCAGAAGCACCCTAGCAGCCGAACACATAACTATCAGTGTTGAAATGGATATAAGTGGAGTTTTATTTTACAAAGGTCTCTTCTTAAGTTGGTCAAGTATACTAAGGATTTTAAATTTCTGTCAAAATAGTAAAAATGAGATAGCTCAGGGTTTTATGTTAGGGGGTTTCATTCATCTTAACCTATGGAATTTCCCCTTTCCAGTGTTATATAATGTAAATATAATACTGCCATATTTCTGATTTATTCATTCATTTAAACAAAATGCTGTGTGGGCATGGTCAGGTTCCAAGAATCATCAGTTATTTAGGTTGATGGGGGTTCAAAAGCTTTCAAAGCAGTTGAGGAAGAGAAGCCATATGGAGAAAAGAAAATATAGTTATCACTAAACTGGAGTACATAGGTCATGTACAAAAGCAAATGGGTACGAGAGTGCGACGACCGAAAACTGCATACAAGGGAAAAATATTGGAAGACAACAGAGAATTAGGTGGTAAGAATGGACTCACAGAATCTATCATAAATAAAATCCAAAATTATTATGCCATGGCCATCAGGCAGGATGTCAGTAATGTAGAAGATATGAGAAAAGCTCTATGGGCAGTTTTTTTCCACATGTCTTCAACAGGTGATAGACCCATTCCTGGCTTATGCCATCCAGGAAGTGAATTAATGGTGCAAAGACAACAGAGCACAGCAAAATAGCTAGAAATTTATTCAGAAACCAGCTATACCTTTCAGTGGAGGTCTTGAAAGAAACTTTGAGAGATTTGTCAGATGTGAGACTATTGAAAAAATGTCTTCATGGCCTCACCCAGATTCCTAATGATCCTGTCAACAGCTTACTTTGGAACAGAATTCCCAAGACATTGCTTGTGTCGATTAGTACACTGAATTTTGGTGTCTTCGATGCAGTGGCGACATTCAATGAAGGAAACGTTGCAAAGTGTGAAGTTCTGAAAAGCCTGCTATAAACTGTTCATCATTTTGCAGTGAAGCAAGTATTAAATTCAGATAAAGAAAGAGTCAGGGCACCAGAGAGAGCTATTGGAGACCTTGAAACAAGGGCAGGGCATTACAGACAGGCAGGAAAAAGGAAATTGTGAGATGAGAGGGAAGGGGGCGCAGACAGTTCATCTTACGGAGCTTGCATGCATTGCCTACTTTAATGACTGTTTCCCATAAGCTGTATTTTTTAAGAATAAAGTATACTTGTTTTCAGCTTCTATGTGTCAGAATTTGTTCAAAATTAGTGGATACACTAATCTGAATATTGTGCATATTTTAGCGCAGAAGTTTTCCTTTTTTATAAATCTCAAAGAAGTTGGCGCCTTACATACATAGAGAAGAGCAGACAGTTTTTATTCCAGTTTCCATTTTTTACAAGAATAATTATTATCTTAAAACTAATAAATATTTTTAGATATCCTTCTGTTAAAGTGGTTAGAAATGTGTAACATACAAGCCATACTTTTTACAAATTTTTATTCCCTATACTTTCAGAGAAAATGTACCTTTTATACAAATAAATGTTACATTATTTACGATAGGGATTACCAACCTGCCCCAGACCCCCTGAAGGGAAACACTGGCAGGAAACACAGCAGCAATGTTAGAATTGTCATGAAGCCAGTGAATTGTCGGTAATTTAACACTAGTCAGCTTACCTATTAATGCCCATGACATGTGGTGGAGACATACAGCAAGACCTATTCGACACGTGTGTATCACTTTTGGGCAGTGACAGGGCAAGGAACATCTGTATGTGTGAACTGACAACCATAGTGCTGCGCGTCAACCGACAAACGGCAACAGGCAATCCACGGCCAATCGTTGCGCGTGGCACCAAGTTTCCATAGTTTAAAAATGGTGCATTTTCGACCTACACAACATTAGTAATTTTGGTTCCTACAGGTATCAGGTATCTAGGGTTAAATTTTGTGACACAATTTTTCTCCACCCTCATATATCTGTGTGTATGTGACATAAAGCGGAGTGATTGTGTTTATGTCTGGGATCTTCTCCCAAACCCCTGTACCTATTTCAACCAAATTTGGCACAGAAACAGCAGGCCTCGCAAGTATCAGTACTGTAGTGTTTGTAGCCTTCCAGCGCCAATAGGAGTGGAGATATGTGCAGAAACGTAATTTTTCCGGGTCCCGAAATATAGATTGCCCTGCATGACAGACATGTTATGTGGGAATAGTATTGGTCTGCCAAATCAACCTGCTTTGCAGGACAGCCTGCATGTGAGGGGCAAGAAATGGCTTTTTGGGCTCCAACATACAGGCTGCCTTGCATAACATATATGTTGTGTTGGAGCAGTACTGGCCTGCTTTATCAACACTGTGTGTAACCTGCCCTGCTTTATAAACACTGTGTGTAACCTGCCCTGCATGATTGTCATGTTGCAGGAGTAGTATCAACCTGTTTTATAAAACTATGTTGCAGGGACTACACATACTGATGACCAAGGCTGTGGCCAGGTTGAGATGGGTACAAGGGGTGGTATACAGAGTGAAGGAGAGGAGGAGATGTACAGAGATAGGGGACAAGGGGGAGATTCATGAGGCAGAGGAAGGTTTAAAGGGATAGTGAGCAGGTGGAAAATAAAATGGGGGAAGTGAAGATGGAAGGTGGAGCAGGATATGGTCAGAGGGAGGTGGAAGGAAGACATAATCAGAGAGAGGAGGTGGAGGAAATGGGCAAAGAGAGGGATGAGAGTTGGAGAGAGAGAGAGAGAGAGAGAGAGAGAGAGAGAGAGAGAGAGAGAGAGAGAGAGAGAGAGGCTGGGGTAGACAGAGGTAGGAGGATTAGGTGGGCAAACAGAGAGGGGAAGAGGTGGACACAGAGAGGGGGAGAAGAAAGTATGTTCAATATATGTGTCAAACACTGAAGTGTGCGAAGCTGTGGGGAAAAGACTAGAGTGTAAGTAAAGCAAATTGTAAGTACATGTGCCTGGGATCTCATCCCAAACCCTTGAATCAATTTCAATTAAATTTGCCACACAGACAGGAAACTGTGCGAGTATCAGTGCTCTGGGGTCTGGGATTTGTAACCTCCTAACTCCCTAACTCCAATGCGAGCAGAGATATAGGCAAACATGCATTTTTTTTTCCAGGCCCTGCCATATAGGCTACCACATGGCTCGTGTGTTGTGTTGGAATTCTACAGACCTGCCTTAGTGACCTGCTCTGGGGGGCAGCTTACACATCAGAGCCAATAAAACAGTTTCAGTACGGTGGCATGTAGATTGTTCAGCTCAACAGTGTTACTGTGGCAGTAGTATTGCCCTACTTCACTGAACAGTTTTGGATGTGCTATACATGTGGATGGGCATGACGGGGGGGATTTGAGATGGATAAGGAGGGATGAACAAACAGGGGAACAGTATGGGGTTGATAGAGAGAGAAATAGGTGAGAGAGGATGGACAGAGAGAGGTGGGAGTAGGAGATGAACAGAATGAGGGGGCAGGAGGAAATGATTGGGAGAGGGGCAGGAGGAGATGGGCACAGATGGGGGAGGAAGAGACAGAGAAAGGAGTCAGAAGAGATTGACAGTGAGAGGGGGAGATGATAGGCTGAGAGGGCGGCATGGAAGAGATGGATAGAGAGGGTGCGAGGGAGATATGGACAGTCAGGGAGCAGAAGAAGAGAAGGTTCACATAGGGGAGCTAGAAGGAGATGGACAGGGTTGAGAAGGGCACTGATAGAGAGTTGGAAAATGGATAAGATGATCAGAGAGGGGGGTAGGAGGAAATGAACAGTGTGGTGGGAGGAGGAGGGGACCAAGAGTGGGGGAAGAAGGAGTAATGTGCAATATGTGTGCAGAGCATGATGCAGATGAAGCTGTGGGGAAAATGGTAATAGATTTACTACATACTAAAGCTGAGCATCCATGTCCCTGGACCACCCTAGCTGTAATATTTATGAAGTTTCAGACATGCGAAGGTTTTACCAGTCCCATTATGGGCAGTCAGGTAGGCTGCTAGCCAAATGCAGGACAGAAGGGGATGAATAAGGAGAGAGGGGGCAGGAGGTGATGGACAAAGAGGGAGCAGGAGGGATGACAGAAAAAAGGGAGAAGGAAGGGAAGGATACAGATGGGGAGGATGAGATGGACTGGAAGAGGAGACAGACAAAGTGTAGAGGAAGAGGAGGTGGACTTAGAGGGGTGGGGGGGGGGGCAGTGGAGATAGAGAGAGGGTTGAGGAAGAGATGTACAGAGAGAGGTGGAATGGAGAGATGGTCAGAGAGAGGAAGGAGGAGGGGGAGATGCAGGAGGCAGGTGGGAGGTGTAATGGGTGGAAAAGGAAGATGGGGAGGAGGAGATGAACAGAGAGAGGCGAAGTAGTACATGGGTAGAGGTAGGGTGAGGAATTTATGTTCGGAGAGAGGGGGTAGAGAAGATGTACGAAGAGAGATGGGAGGGGGAGATGAACAGACTAAGAGACTGGGGAGGAAGAGACAGATAGAGATGGAAATATCATTTGGACAGAGACAGAGAGGAGGAGGTATGTGTTCTGCATGACAGGTATGTTGTGTGTGTGTAGTATCGGAATGTGTTCCAGGGAGTATACATCTAAATAGGCACCGCTGATCAGCGGGGTGGAGAAGGAGATGAATAGTGAGAGTGTGGAGGCTCAGGTGGAATGAAAAAGGGGAGGAGCAGATGGACAGAGAGCTGGGAGAATAAACTGCACAGATAGAGGTGGGAGGATGAGATGGGTAGAAAGAAAAGGACAAAGAAATGGATAGTGAGAGGAGCAGAATGGAGTGGCCTGAGGTAGGAGGTAAAGAAAACAGACAGACAGAGACCGAGGAGCAAGAAGTGGACAGAAGAGAGCATAGGAAAAAATGGGGGAGGTGGAAAGAGGGAGGGGAAGTGGAAGGTGGAATGAGCGAGAGGGAGGAGGAGATGGACTGAGAAAGGGAAAGCTGGAGGTGGTCAGATAGAGTGAGTTGGAAGTGATGGACAGGGAGAGGGAAGGAGGAAATGAACAGAGGGAGGAGAAGAGGGGATGGACAGAAGGAGGGGGAGATGATCAGATAGATGGGGAGGAAAATGGATTGATATAGAAGGGGAAGATGGATGGAGAAAGAATGGATGAGGACATATGCAGAGGGTGAGGTGGAATTGGAAAGATATTAATTGGAGGAGATGGACAGAGTGAGGGGGTAGGAAGGGATGGACAGAAAGAGGGGTGGAAGAAGAGATGGATAAAGGTAGAGAAAGGGGGGAAGAGGAGATAAACAAAGAGAAAGGAGAGCCAGTGGAGGCAGGTGAAAGATGGAGAGTGATGGTGCGCATGTCGAAAAGGAATGGTGTGTGAGGAGGCAGGTGAAGTGTTTGTGAGATAGAAGAAGGAAGGGTATCAGGAGGCAGTTGGCAGTGTTAGAGGGTGTTGGGAGGAAGGTGGCAAGGAGTGTGGGAAGGCAGATGGAAGTGGGACAGGGTGTGAGGAGGCAGTTGGAAGATGACAGGTTTGGAGGAGGTAAGGCAGAGAGGGACAGGGTGTGTTGAAGCAGGTTGAAGATGGGGAGAGAAATAGAAGGGGGAGGTAGAATAAGGAATACATTCAAATTATTCCTGATCATGTTGATCAAATAGTAGGTGTCCAGACATTTATGTGTGCAATGTATGCAACGTATGCATAGGTGGTTGAAGTGAAGGGATAAGGAAGAATGGACAAAGAGAGGAGGCTAAGGAGAGGGGCCCAGAGAAAGGGAGGAGGAGACAGACAGAGAGAAGGGAATTAGGGAGTAGTGTAGGTGGCAAGTGGAAGATAGGGAGTGTTTGTGGAGACAGGTGGATGAGGAGTGGAGAGATAAATAGAAGGGGAGAAGGTAAATTAGGGGAGAGATCAGACATTTATGTATGAAATACGTGTGAGATACACATTCACAAATGAAGCTGTGGTATGCATACAACTTATTCTCTGGAAAGAAGTACTGCAGGAATATGAATCATCTCCCAATGGTGGAGGAGTGAAAAGGGGGTGACATAAGAGATGAACAGAGAGCGAAGGAAGTAGGAGAAGTTATAGCTGTGAGTGGCCAATGAGCAGTGCACGGCAGAGAATGGAGATGCGAAGCTGCCAGAAGGGGGAGCCACTGGAGGTATCACTAATAATGAACAGACAGGACAGACGAACAAGTAGGGGACGACAGACACTATGACTGACCAGGACACAACACGAGGCAAGCAAGCAAGAACTGAAGTGATAAACATGGCGAGACAACAATAATGCAGGAACACTCCAAACAACGACTGTATGTATCTCAACATACGGAAGTGGAATGCAGTACGGCTGAGATGCACAAGCGAACTACAGCGAGTACCAGACTGCTGGGGTAGCACTGTCCGACTGCCTAAATACATGACAGCGGAAACACGATTGACCACGGACTTCACATGGTACAGAGGATGGCGCACTCGCATGGCGAGGCTTGCGGCACAGGCGCCACCAGAGCACAGAGACCCCTAGTGGGTATCCAGTTCCATACCCTCTGGCGCACATTCAACTCTTCCACACACACCTTCCGACACCAGAGGAGATGAACAGAGAGAGAGAGAGAGAGAGAGAGAGAGAGAGAGAGAGAGAGAGAGAGAGAGAGAGAGAGATACGTATTTGGGGGGGGGGGGGGGGGCGGTGATTGATGGACAGAGAGAGTAGTGAGCAGGAGATGGTTGGGGGGCGGGGGGGGGGGATGTGCACAAAATTTGGTTCGTACATGTATCCAGTTGAATCTATGGGTAAAAAACTATTAGTTTAATAATGAATTGGCTATTTGCAGTATCAGTCATAGTTATTAACATGTTTGGAAATTAAATAATCTATTATTCTTTGTTGAGTTTGCAGTGAATAAAGTGGTAACTCAGTAATTTCATTTGGTACAGTTTAGGTCAAACATCGGTACAAATGAAACTTGGTTGATAGGTATCTTTTTTCACAGCTGCTAGGGCAGCCATGTCTGTATCCAGTCTGGAGTAGCACATTCCATGTAACATGGAGTGCTATAAAGCTTTCATAATATACTCAACTGAATTCATTGATGTGTCTTGCTTTCCTCATTTGTGTACTGTTTATGAACTCACTCACAGTCACTATGAAAATTTACATTGTGTTAACAGTTGGTTTTATTTTGCTTAGAACTCAATTCCTATAATCGTATATCAGGCTACATAGTTCTGCAGAGACCACCGAGAGACATACAGGAAGAGTGTCACTGAGGTTTTGGATGGTACTGAGAGGGATGAGGAGCCATGCCGACTCCATTGCCATGGCAAGCTGCATTAGGATTCTCAATTGAGGAGCGATGGCGTGAACAGCCCGATCAAAGCAGTCCCACACTTTCTCAATTGGACTTGGATCCGAGGAGTTTGGTGGTCAAGGGAGTATGGTAGACTCATCCTGGTGCTCTTTGAACCACACTCTTATGCTGCAAGCTTTGTGACATGTTGCACCGTCCTGCTGGTAGATGTTGTCATGCTGAGGAAAATCACCTGGCATGCAGGGGTTGAGGGAAATTGCCTGGCATGTGGGGATGATCAAGTCCACAAGGATAGATGCATAGTTGTGTTGATCTATTGTGCCTTCCAGAGTGACAAGATTACCCAGGGAATGCTACGAGAGCATTCCTGAGGCCATAATGCTCCCTTCTCCAGCATGGACATATCTGGTGATTGTTGCTTTTATATATTTCACACCACACATGACAACACCCTTTTGCCTAGTGTAGCATAAAATGTGATTCATCTGAAAAAGCATACTGTTGCGACTCCGTGGACATCCAGTTGTGTGCAAATTCCAGCCCTTGTTACCAATGAACAGCAGGCAGCTTGGGTGCTTGAACCAAATGCGTGCTGTGGAGGCCCATATGCAGCAACATTTGCTGAACAGTCATTCAGGAGAGACTGGTAGTAGCCCCTCAATTCATCTGGGTGGTGGTCAGTTGCTCAACAGTTGCACATCTATGTGGCCTTACACATCTCTGTAGCTGTCATTCTCCCCTATCATCTGTCGCCCATGATGCACCACACTTGCCTCAGCACCACTTTGCCAGGAACAGCGTACTTTAAC
Organism: Schistocerca nitens; assembly: GCF_023898315.1. Taxonomy (NCBI): domain Eukaryota; kingdom Metazoa; phylum Arthropoda; class Insecta; order Orthoptera; family Acrididae; genus Schistocerca; species Schistocerca nitens. Next base: position 56,956,644 of record NC_064615.1, read on the forward strand.
CTCGGTGGCGTGCAAGCAGTTTACAAACTTAGCTGCTTAGGAAATGCTTCTACCCCTGACCCAAAAGCCAATGATCATGCTCACCTGGACATCAAATAAATCACTCTGTTTCTGCATTACGAGAATGACTGCATCATTTTCTGCTCCTCCCCCCCTCCCCCCTCACCCCCCCTCCCCCCTCCCCTCCCCCCCAACACACTTTATATACCCTCCACTGCTAGTGCTGCCGCCTGTCACCTGGGATGGTTATTGCATATTGATGTTAAATTTAGACAGTGTTCACATTATTGTGACTGGACTATGCCCAAAATATACCAAAATGATCGTATGTAGATTGTTTACATAGGAGAGTATGAGGCATCTCTGGAAAGTAATTACCATTTTGGAAAAAAATCATTAAACATTTTTTTCAAACTGACGCTTCTTTTTTTACATAAAAGAGCATTTCTTAAACTATTTTTTACATAGTTGCCACCATTGTCCAGACGTTTGTCTTTTCAATCCCTTCTTCATAGAAAGATGCTGTCAGTGAAGACAGCCACTGCTGAACATCATTTTTTGCATTGTTATCACTGTCAAAGTGACTTCCTCCAAAATCCTGCTTCAGTTTCAAAAACAAGTAGTAGTCAGAAAGTGGGCTGTATGGCAGGTGATCCAGACTGCTCCCAACCAGATTGTTGCATAAGATTTTGGTATAACCAGCAGAATGGGGACTGCACTGCCATGAAGCAACACAATGCCTTGGCCAAAAGTTCCATGCCCTTTGTTTTGAACTGCATGCTAAAGTTTCAGTTCCTACAAGTTGATGATTAATTTCAGTTGGCTTATTCTTTATGTTCGAAAGCCATATCACAGAATGCACTTCACAAACAGTGGGCTCAGAGACTGTCTTAAACATTTTGAATGATCACTAACAAATGTGAATGCAACACAATCTGGCTGTAATGGTGTCAGTGGAAAGACAGTGAATGAGAGAGATGAGTGCGAATATGCGGAACTGTTACTCTTGTGCTGCAGTGGTGTTAGAACAGAACAGTAGTTACTTTTCAGACACACCTTATATCACATTTGTTGATAGTTCTGTTAACTAAAAAAGAAACGAAGTCTTTTATGTGGAGATATGGTTAACAACCACTGAAAAATGAAAATGAATTTACAATTTCAATGTAATATTTCTAATTAAAATCTAGTTTAATAAAGAGAAAAAGGAATTTGTGTTTGGTTGTTTAGCAACGTGCTTATATTTGCTGATTTCCAATAGGACCATCTTTCTGCTTTTCTTAACAGAATGTAAAACTTCACATTCTACATCACGTGAGCAGTTTTGTGTTAAAAGATGTTTGGTAAAAGTTGAATCTATCTCTCTTAATCTCTAGCTTCTATTGTGCTCAAGTAAGCTAATTGCCACAGCTCTACCTGTCTGATCACTATATATTTTTCCACATTGTTTGCATGTGATTTTATATATTCCATCCTGCATCAAGGATTGCAATTTGTCTTTACTATTGACTAAAATTTTGGCATTCTGTTACTGTAACTGCTCCTGTTCTGTTTCAAATTAATCACGATGTAACATACCAATGAGAGATTACGTACTGATTATCTATATGATTATCTATAACTCGCCATTGCTGAGACTTGTCCCTCCCCCTCTCCCCTCCTCCTCCTCCTCCTCCTCCTCTCTCTCTCTCTCTCTCTCTCTCTCTCTCTCTCTCCCTCCCGCCCCCTCCCCCCCTCCCTTCTCCTTCCTCTGGTTGAACACCCTGTGTAACCTGAAATACATCATATATGAAATCCTTTACCTCCCATGCTTTACTCTGTGGTCCTTATTTTCCAAATAGTAAGCTATTTCTCAGTGCATTTGATTAAGATCGCATGTGCAGGTGGCGACTATTGGGAGGCGTGGCAGACGGATGGTGTGTCGGGAGGCACTCTCTCAGTTTGCCACTTGCCTGTTCCCCAGGGAAGAGGAGGTGGTTGTGACCTATGTATGCTGGTGGGTGCAGTAAAAGAAGAGTGACTTTTAACCCTTTATTTCCGCCAATACATCTTTCCTTTAGCGATGCTACGGCGGTCCTCTGCCGTTGCTTGTCCGGGTGTGCTGTGAGCACCCGGCAACTACTCAGGAAGTGGATGCGGCACCTCCACCGTCTACACTCGAAGAAGGTGGCACATGCGTATGTGGCTTACACGTGCCGGCCTAGTAGGTCCTAGATCCCCTCCCGCAACTGTGGCTCGTCTCTGCTCTCTGTACCGCGATAACGGTTGTCGTGTGGTTGAGAAGTGCACTGACCCTGGCCTGCCATGCAGGTAGGCCCCATGGCTCCACTGAAGTGTCAGGAATGCTGATGTCCTGACCCAAGTTGACATGGAAGACCCCCAGGTCTTCTCAACTGTGTTGGAAGCTGTCAGCAGTGCCAAACTTGTGACTGGGGCTTACGGAGAGGAAGACATCTCTCCAGCAGCTGTTGGCGGTGTTGGGTATGAGCAGGAAATCTACAACAGACTTATACCCAGTGTTAATACTATGGCAGGGAATCAAGTAAGCACATCCTGTGCACCATCGATCCTTCTGACCAACTCCCTTCTGAACTCAAATTCTGGAGTATTTACTGTGTGAAATATTGGCTGGTGTTGACGCAATGTCACTTGTAATGACTGCATAGGCTTTCCTAATACGAATATATTAGCGATTCGTATCGTGCCCTATTTGCTCAACCTTTTTTTTTTACACCAACAGACTGGTCCGTAACAATATTCAGTATGCCTTCTTGCATCAGTGTCACGGCCCCTTACTTCACATAACAAGGTGACGTGATACCTCTCATTCGTATTGCTTTACTAAGCTTCTGCTGCTGCTAGCTACTCAGTTCATGCAAAGCGCTGATGTCCTGCTTTCCGCCTGACCTGCTAACGTGATGAAACGCTGCCATTTTTTTTCGAGCTTGTTGACACCCCCGCAAGGAACACAAAGTGAACGAGGTCTTGCAGTTAGGAAATTATGTGGCCAGTTGCATGATACAGGGTTGGTACATAACACATGTTAAGATGACAGTGTCGGACTGGAAACACTACACTTAAGAGATTAGAAAAGTTAGCAATGTCTACTGTCATGTGGTCACACTTAGCATAACTTTACATGGTCTATAACACTGCAACTGACACTGCGAAGTTTTGTTATGCTGTGGGCACTGTGAATGACAAGCAGTGACATTCCGTGTCCACATGCTTTCTGCTCTGTTTGAACTACCATGCCTAATACATGAGCTTCATCAGTGTGCCCATTTGTCATGTAACTGCAATTTCTCGGACATTCTGCTTTTGTGAACCCAACTAATGGCTAATGGGTCACAAGGTGCTTTTGTGAATACTTTCTGCAAAAATTTGTTGTAACCATCTTAGACTTATGCTATGTTGTTGCGGATATGTATTGAATATTGGAACTTAATTTAATATTTGCAAACTAGCTGTGTTTTATAGGTACAGTGTATGCGCAATTACCAATGATCATTTACAATAGTGTTGGGTTGTGTGATTTTCATTTTTTCTTCTCTTCAGTATCTGCTAATGGGGTATTTATCATATGTAATACATTACTGAATTACAGCACATTGACATAGAAAATAATGACATGTTTTTGCCTTCAGGAAATGAACTTAATGCGAATAGAAGGAAGAGAAAAGTTATCACTTCTAGAAGAACAAAAAAATTTTTTTGAGAATGAAGTGAGCAATAACAAAGAACTGGAGCACCAAATATCTCTTGTTAATCAAAAATTGTCCATACGTAGAGATGAGAGTGCAAAGCTTGCACAGGCACTTGAGGATTTGATGGGTGAGGTATGTAATACATAGGAGATGATATTGTGTAAGTAATTCTTTATTTTGAATTTATAATATTTTAGGCTAAAATAATTTTACAGTGGCAGTTATAGAGCTATTTAAAGCTATTTTAGATACATAATTAGAGTACAAAAGCATCAGTCCTAAATTAATTTAGGTACTGGGACGCCAAGATAACACACCTAATATATACACAATATTCTTGTAGATCTAATAAAATGTACACTTGACAGCACAAATATTATTGGTAGAAAATCAGTCACATTCAAATTCTGGTAGGGCACTACTGCAAGTGAAGTACAACATGCTTTTCTTCTGGATTACATTCAGAACACACAGAAGAGGAATTATTATTTATGCACAAATGGTCCTGTCTGTATTCTACACCTATTCCAAGAAGACACAAAAGATTTTCTGCAAATAAAATTCACTTTTATTAACTAAGGTGAAATACAGGGACACATTGTCATCGTCTTTTTGTTGTTCTTCATCCCATGTTTTCATGGGATCACCATCTTAATTATTGCATTCGGGAGTCTTAGCATGTGGCTGGATCCCATCCCTGACACCATCCCTTTCCTACTTGGGATAAAATTAGTGCATCCCAACTGTCTGTGTCTAGTTTTAGCTCCTTTGAAAGTGTGTGAATGTTTCCTAAAGGGTAGAAGTCATGTAACTGAGGTGAAACATGGGTACCAGCCGAGCCTGACATTTACCTAGTCAGATGTAGGACACAGGCTAAAGACCACATGCAGGCTGACCAGGACACTGCCCCTCATCATTAATCTACCAGGTGGATTTAATCTGAAGTGGGTGCACCTCCATGAATCCTGCAAGTAGTATGCACAGCTATGCAGGTGGAACTACATAGACGCTTGAGAGGGAAATTTTTGTTGGTCTTCACTGTAAGTGGATGATTAACTAGTAGGTTATATGTGTAAAGAGGCAGATGTTTGATTCGATGTGAAGTTGCAACAGATTTTTCTGTTTCTTCCGTGCTGTTAGAGACACACATTACGGTATGTGAAAAACATGCCTTTATTCTGATGATGTACAGTTAATTTTCCACAATATATGTAAAGTTTTTAGGCTGTAAATCAGTGAGAATCTCTTGTGGTGCCAAATATAACAGACGGCAACATTTGCTGCTAACCCACCCATGTTGAATGTATCTGTCTTCTGCAAATTTATAATAAGAAAAATAAAGAGGTTATGGAGATATCAGACTTTTGGGAAAATATCATCCACACAGTCACAAAGAAAGCAGTGGCAGATAAATGGAAAACTATCTTATAATTAAATTAACAGCTTATGCCTCAAACTTGCTGGCAGGAATAATGCTCAAAAGAATGGAAAAGAAAATTGGGGATCTGTTAGATGACAACCAGATTTGCTTTAGGAAAGGGAAAGGCAGCAGAGAGGCAATTCTGACTTGATAATGGAAGCAAAACTTAAAAAAGAAGGTTCCAACAGGGATATGGAGTTGAGCTGACTTTAGTGCCATGCCCAGTTGCACTAGGTTTCTCAGTTGAGGATACCATGATGTGAACAGTCCATTTGAAGTGATCCCACAGATTCTCAATTGGGTTTAAATCCGGAGAGTTTAGTGGTCAGGTGAGTATAATAAATGCATGCTGTTGTTCTTCAGATCATGCACATACACTGCGAACTGTATGGCATGTTTCTCTATCCTGCTGGTAGATGTCATTGCACAGAATAAAAGCACACTGCATGCCAAGGTAGATATGATCGGAAAAGATAGATGCATAGTTGTACTGATCCACAATTGCGATATAACCCGGGGAATGCCAAAAACATTCTCAAGACCATAATGCTCCCTCCACTGGCCTGGATCCATCCAATAATTGTTGCAGAGTGTTTGTTGTGTGTCCGATGGAGCTCAACAGTCATTCGTCTGAAAAGGCCACCTGTTGCCACTCAGTTTAAATGGGTGCATGAACCAGGCACCTGCTGCAGAGGCCCATATGCAGCAATGTTTGCTTGATGGTCGTTGAGGAGACACTGCTGGTAGCTCCTTGTTTTATTTTTACTAATGCCTGATGACCTAAAAACTGCATGGAGACATTTTGAGAGACTAAATTGTGTAACTTCCTTGAGTGAATTCTGGAGCAATTTATCATGTCAGATGTTACCCCTGCATGTGGTGGCAGTATCCTGCTCCACTGACTGTTCTGCACTGATTGTTAGTTAAGGTAGCAAGTTATGTCTATCATCACATCATTCATTGTATGGGATGATAGCCAGTACATAATTCAAGGTTGATATCTGAACCACCTCCCTTAGACTCCAGCCACATATTACAGCTTGCTTTCAAGTTTCATTTACTAACCACTTAGTGCCTATCAGAGTTGACATAAAACTGGGCGAATTGTCCTTTATAATACCATATTCATTTTATCCACAATTGTTACATGATTCACATTCTAGGAATCAAGTTCAGCTATTACTGTTCTTCAGCTGAAGCTACATTACATCTCAAGCACAAGCAGTCACTGAAATGAAGAACATTGTGTTGGGCAGTGTGCTCAGCAACTGGGTGGCCCAGCTTTTCTTGGCCACACTTTGTTGGTTACCATTCATGTAGACTGACAGCTTGTTGACTGTCATACACATGTACAATGCAACAAAATGGTTGCAGCTTAGCTTATAGATCATGTGACTGATTTCACAGGAAACTTTGCCTTTTATGGGTTTGGTGATACTTGTGTTCGAACTGGAGTAGGTGGTGGTGAGAGGATGTATGGCACAGGTCTTTCTTCTAGGTCTACAGAGACACAAGTCATGAGGCAAGAGGATGGGAACAGGGGTTGATAGAGATGGATGAGGATAGCGTGTAGGTTTAGTGGGTGGTGGAATACCACTGAGAGGTTTGGGAGGGATACTGCGTAGGACAGTCCTCATTCCAAGGCATGGTGAGAAGTAGTCAAAACCCTGGCAGAGAATGTGTTTCAGTTGCTCCAGTCCAGAGTGGTACTGAGCCCTGAGGGGAATGGTCCTCTGTGGCCAGATGATGGGATTTTGGGAGGTGATGGGTGACTGGAGAGATAAGGCATGGGAGATGTGTTCCTGTAAAAGGTTTGGAGGGTAATTAAGGCCTGTGAAGATGTCAGTGAGACCCTTGGTATATTTCAAGAGGGACTGCTCGTCATTATAGATGAGACAGCCATGAGTGGCTAGGCTGTGTGGACGGGACTTCTTGGTATGGAATATGTGGTAGCTGTCGAAGTGGAGGTATTGTGGATGCTTGATAGGTTTGATATGGACAGAGGTACTAATCTAGCCATCTTTGAGATGGAGGTCAACATTGAGAAATGTGGCTTGTTGGGTCGGAGAGGTAAGGTGACGAGAATGGGGGAGAAGGTATTGAGGTTCTGGAGGAATGTGGATAGGGAGTCCTCACCCTCGAGCCAGACCAGGAAGATGTTATCAGTGAATACGAACCAGATGAGGGGTTTGGGATTTTGGGTAGTTAGGAAGGATTTTTCCAGATGGCCATGAATAGTTTAGCGTAGGACAGTGGCATATGGGTGCCCATTGCCATACCCAGATTTGTTTGTAGATGATGCCTTTAAAGGAGAAGTAATTGTGGGTGAGGATATAGTTGGTCATGCTGACCAGGACGGAGGAGGTTGTAGGTTTGGAATCTGTCGGGTGTTGGGAAAGGTGTAGTGTTCAATAGGGGGCATTAGGGATGTTAGTGTAAAGGAACATGGCATCAAATGTAATGAGCAGGGTACTGTGTGGTAAAAAATAGGGACTGTGGAGAGTTGGTGGAGGAAATGGTTGATATTTTTTATGTAGGAGGGTGGGGTGCGGATAATAGGCTTAAGGTATTGGTCCACAAGAGCAGAGATTCCCTCAGTGGAGGCACAGTAACCAGCTACAATGGAGTGTCCTGGGTGGTTTGGTGTATGGACTTTAGGAAGCATGTAGAAGGTGGAAGTGCATGGTGTGGTAGGGGTGAGGAGAGAGATAGACTCAGGGGAGACGTTCTCAGATGGGCATCATGTTTTGAGGAGAGACTGGAGATCATGCTGGATTTCTGAAATAGGGTTACTGTGGCAGGCTTTATAGGCGGATGAATGTGACAGCTGGCAGAGTCCTTCTGCCAGCTAATCCTTACATTTCAAAACAGCTGTGATGGAACCTTTTTCAGCAGGTGAGATCAGTTTTCAGTTGGTGAATTGTGGTTATTTCTGCATATATAAGATTAGCTTGAAGGTTGGTGGAATTGGAAAATGATAGGAGGCTAGTTCGAGGTTAAGAAATTCTGGAAAATTAACAGGGGGTGATTTGGGGACAGTGAGAGTGGATCACAATTGGATGAAGGAGTGAGCTGAGTCAGTCAGGGTTCTACATTGGTCTCGGGTTGAGTCTGAGTGGTAGGGTTGGCCATGAAAAAGTGTTTCCACTATAGGGACTGGAAGAAGGAGAGAAGGTCTTTAACAAGTCCAGTATGTTTGAATTTGGGAGTGGGGCAAAAGATAAGACATTTGGAAAGGACTGATACTTTTGTGGGGCTAAGGCTTTTGGAGGAAATGTTCATAACTGTGTTTTGGGTCTGTTTAGGTTCTGGACTTTGTATGGTGGTGGGAGGGAGTTTTTGAGGATAGGGTAAATGTAGTAGGTCTGCAAGGCATGGTTTGTCAGCTATGGGTGGAACTGGAGGAGTTTTTGGAGGCTGCTGTAGAGGTGGTGGATAATGGTAGTCCAAGGCAGGTGTAGGAAGTCAATAGGTTGGAGAGTTTTCTGAGGTGGCATTGTGCATGGTGCTCTAATTCCTGGATGGCAAGGGCTTCAATGTGTTAGATGGAATCCAGGAATTTGGGATTGCACAGCAGGAGAACTTTACGGATGGATAGGAGGTATTGCAAGGAGGTTTGGGCCTGATTGGCATGGTTTTGCAGGACTACATTTGTGAAGGTTAATGGCTAGGGGAATTGGAACAGTTGGAAATCATTGTGGAAGGAGGAGTTGCAGTCAGAGATGGGTAATTTGATGGTAAGGAAATATGGGGCGATACCATGAGCCTTGTTGCTTGGCATCTGTATCTGCCTATGTTGCTGCTGCAGCAGCAGCTCCTTCTGTAGGCGCAACTGTTCGTGCCACCATTTCATAAATGCCAGGCCAATGGCAGCCCAAAATTAACACGATGAAAAGGGGAGGGGAAAAAAAAAATATAGAAGCGTCAGACACATAAGAAAGTCTTCTGTCGCAACTTTACTCTAAACAATGCTGTTGGCACAAGGCAGTGTTCAGGCCAATAGTGGCTTGACAACAAGCTGGGAAACAGAATCCTGCTAGAGGAAATGAAAACACGACATGTGAATCAATCTGCAGATAAGAGGAAGTCCAAAACCACATAGAGAACTACACAGGGACAAACACAACATTAGGTAGACACGTTTGACTGAAGATTGAACACACTGAAATGAAATGGCACAATGCACGAATTGCTAGGCGAGGTCTGCGATTGTTGAATTTAGCATTAGAACTGCCCTGCACGGTTTACTGCACAGGTAAACAATTCTGTCAGTGGATCTGCCATACCATGTGTTGCATGCACTGCCCATGGAAGTTTTTTGCATTTTTCAATCATGGTAACCATGCCAGCTCATCTGCTTCCATTGTAGTGTCCACTGGCTGGGATACTAAACATGTTTTTGTGGTGTTATTTTATTTTTGAATCAAATAATCGTCTCGCCCCAATAAAAACAGTCCCATTAATTGAATCAGTTCTGTTAATGTCATTAAGACTGTATCTCAGGTTCTAGTGTTCATTGTCCTTATTTCCATATTGCAGGGTCGTGGGTTTGATTCCTGGTCGGGTTGGAGATTTTATTGTCAGGGGCCGAGCATTATACTGATCACATCATTTCATTTTCATTGACACACAAGTGGCATCAACTAAAAATACTTGCACCAGCTAGGTGAACAGTCTCAGATGGAATCTCCCAGTCAATAATGCCATACTGTCATTTCATTTCAGTGTCATTTATCGTGGGGAAGTTACTTGGACATTGCTCCAAAGTAGTTGCTCATGTAATCTGAACTGAAATTCCCTAAATATGGCAAAACCAAAAATTAATCTACCACAATATACTTGTACACTGCTTTGATTCAGCTGTACATGCGGCGATTCTTAAATTCTTTAGATACAGGAAAATAGGAATAATCTTCATTATCCATACTGTAGTGAAGCTAGCACTATTGTACATGTTTGTTAACTTATCCATTAACCATCTGTAGCAAATTATTTAAGTCCCATCATATTATCATTCTGTACACTCAGAATAGTACAAATTCCTTTCACACAAGACCCTAAAATTATTATTATCACCCAATGGCAAACTATACAGATCTTTACTAGATTTCGTCATTTAATAAATTAGACACACAAAGCCCCTTTGAAAAATTTCTCTAAATTACACTCCATAAAATCTTCATAAACACAATCATTAATTTAGAATAACTGCCTTAACCTAAAACTTGTTAGGGGATCAAAACCATCATTTAACTAGAGCATATCTCTAACAGTTGCATATCTCAATAGTTGAAGATTCCTGAAGGATGTTCTGTTTACTCAAGCATTTCAGTATTTTCTGGTGGAGCCTTCCATCTGACCTACATTTCAGCCAGGAAACTGTCACTTTTCTGTAGCAGGAGAAAAATATTACTTGCCTGCACAGAGGACAAAGGGGAACAAGACCACAGTAATTATTGGTAGACTCTCCATGAGTTCCCACTCTTTCAAATTACTTCAATACACACTGCATAGGCACTGTCCCCTTAAAAGGCAAAAGAAAATGATTCCTAGCCCAAAATACTAATTATCCCTTTCACTGCTGTGGATGTGTATACACATCCTACTACACCATATATATGCACACCGCTTGGGTTTTCATACAGTGCTATGGACGTTTGCGTTTCTCCTGAGCCACTGACTTCTAACTGCTGTGGTTGAGATACTTTCATATCTCTTTGAGTAAAAAATTTTCGAGTATTTATCATATAACATATGTGCCTCATTGTGTGTGTCATTTATAGAAAACCTCATTTCGATATTATGAATCATTTGTAAAATGTTTGTTATGATCACATGATTTGCAGCACACAAGGATGTGAATAGTGTGTCATGCGTGACTGTCCATCAGAGATAGAAACCAATAACTTGAGAATGAAATGAGATAGTGTTCTTCCCTTAATTTAAAATAAAGTTTCATTGTCTCATCTACACTTCATTCACTACAATGTATGAACTAACATCAACCATACGTAAAGTTTACGCAGTGTTTTTTTAACTGTGCAAATGCTTTCCAATTTCATGCCAGATATTACTTAATTTGATCTAGCACAGTAAGTATGATGAATAACAAAAGGAAATAAGTTCTTTATCTAATGAAGATTTCAGATTTTTTCACATAATAGTTTTTGAAAAATTAGATGATAAGTATTTCATGTAGAAATTGTTAAGGCTTTCGTGGCCACTTGTTGACAAACTGCCTATTGGCTTCTGTCTCAGGTTCTTCGGCCAACATTTGTCTGATGATTTGACTGATGTTTCGCCAGCACGAGTGGCTGGCGTTGTCAAAGCATTACCCTCCATTGCTGGTGGTGAACTCAAGCCAAGCTTGTGGCCGCAGACCATATGTACCTGGTGCGCCAATGTCCGAGGGCTTCTCCAATGATCATTTCCAGTGCAGTTCTCCTCTTGCCACCTGTGATGGTTGTATGCTGCAGTATGGGAAGCCAGGATCCATTTACCTTAAGGCTTTCTTCTTTCTTGTTGAAGCTATTCTTGTGTTTTTGTATTTCTACAGCTTCTCTGAACAAGCAAGAATGTATGGCAGAAAGGCTGTACCCGACATTTCTTTTTCTGATTTCTTATGTCGCAGATTGTTTGACTCTGTTACACTTCTAATATAATTTGTGGAGTACCCATTGCTCCTCAGAACACTTTCTTGGTGTTGCATTTTGCATCTGAGGTTTTGCGGCTCATATATTTGTCCAGCTCGCATTACGAGCATATTAATCATGCCTCTTTTCTGGCTTGGGTGCTGGTTTGATAGATTATGCAGGTATCGGTCAGTGCGTGTCGGTTTTTGGTACACGTTATGTCCCAGGTTTTTGCCATCCCTTGTGACCAGCACTTCTAGAAATGGTAGTTTTTTGTCCTTTTCTACTTCCATGGTAAATTTTATGTTGGCATGGAAGCTGTTCAAGTGTCTTAGGAAGTCACCGAGCTGTTCTTCACCATGGCTCCACACAATGCCCAAAGTATCATCGACGTATCTGTACCACACCTTAGGTTGAGAAGTCGCCAAGTCCAGTGCCTGTGCTTTGAAATGTTCACATGAATAAGTTGGCCACCACTGGACTAAGAGGATTGCCCATGGCGATTCCTTCCAGCTGTTTGTAGAAATTGCCATTCCACATAAAATAGCTCATGGCGAGACATACATGAAAGAGCTTTGTGATGTCTTGTGGGAAAATGGAACCGATGTGCTCCAGAGCATCACTGAGTGACACTTTTGTAAACAAAGAAACAATATCAAAGCTGACCAGGATGTCATTTGGTACAAGTTTTAGTTTCTTCAGTTTCTCAGTGACATGTCCTGAGTCCTTTATGAGTGTGTCGGTCATCCACACATGCGGCTGGAGCAGAGAGGCCAAGTGCTTTTCCAGTTTATAGGTCGGTGAGCCAGGAGCGTTAACAATTGTTCTTAATGGAACATTGTTCTTATGGATCATAGCTAATCCATACAGCTGAGGCGGTAGGGTTTCTGTGTTGCCCAGTTTTCTCTATACATCCACTGGCAGAGAAGACGCCGTAATGAACTGATTCGTAATCCATGTGATATGCAGTGTCGGATGTGCACTTAGTTTTTGGTATGTCATCGGATCTAATAGGTCTCGGATGTTTTGCTCATAATCTTCCGTCTTCATTACGATGGTCGCATTCCACTTATTGGCAGGCAGTACCAATATACTCTTGTCCGTGTTAAAATTCTTAATAGCTTGTACATCTTCTTTCTTCAGATTGCAAGCTGGTGGCTTTGCTTGGCGCAGTATCCTGGCTGTTGCAGTGTGTATTTCCTCTGCCCTTTCACAAGGAAGGGTCCAAACAGCCACTTTGATGTTAGCTATGCTGTGCTCCATAGGTATAGTTCTTGGGATGACAGTGAAATTCCCTCCTTTTTTAAGAACAGACACTTCTTCTTTGGTCAATGGAAAATGTTCTGAGGAGCAATGGGTACTCCACAAATTATATTAGAAGTGTAACAGAGCCAAACATTCGGTGAAGTAGTAAATCAGAAAAAGAAATGTCGGGTACAGCCTTTCTGCCATACGTTCCCAGAGTGACAGATAGAATTGGCCGTATACTGTGCAAACACGTCACAAAGACGATGTTCAAACCGACACAGAAGATCAAAGAGTGTCTTAGATCAGCAAAGGAGAAAAGGGAACTACTTGCAATGTCGGGAATATACCGCATACCATGCACATGTGGAAAAGTTTATGTTGGAATGACTGGACGATCAGTCAACACCAGGATCAAAGAACATAAGTGACATTGCAGGTTGGAGCAGTTGGAGAAATCGGCCGTGGCAGAGCATGCGCTGAGTGTGACTGACCACGTAATAAAATTTGCCGACACAGAAGTTCTGGCTGTAGAGAAGCACTATCACACCCACTTGTTCAGAGAAGCTGCAGAAATACAAAAACACAGGAATAGCTTCAACAAGAAAGAAGAAAGCCTTAAGGTAAACAGATCCTAGCATCCTGTACTGCAGCGAACGACCATCACAGGTAGCAAGAGGAGAACCACACTAGAAATGACCACACGGAAGTCCTTGGACATTGGCATGCCAGGTACTTATAATCTGCGGCCACGAGCTCGACTCCAGTTCACCACCGGCAATGGAGGGCGAAGCTTTGACAATTTTGTATTACGCATCTATGGGGAGGAGATTTTCAGACTGTACCGATGCCTTGACCAACGACGGAAAAAGAAAGCACGATTGATGTCCTCTCTTGCCTTTCTGTTGCGGTGCTGAGATGAAGGTTCTACACTGAAGTTCATGAAACTTAAGCACCTATTCACCATCGCCCAAGCACATCGGATTTATGATAGTATGGAACGAGCTTTTCTTCGTGTGCGAATTCATACAACATGGAGAGACTTGGCAAGAATGGATTAGGAACTTTTGGACATTTTCTATCAAGTAAGTAGCAGAATTCATCAAGACGACTGGGTCAAGATCAACAGCATCACTCACAGGAGCATGCAGAATGGACTCGAGCGCTGCACTGAGCAGCACAAGAAAAAGTTTGAAAGATGCTGGAAGCAGACTGACAAGGCGGTTCCTGACATGTCACGCGCTGTGGTCAACCTCACTGAACAACAATTGGCTGAAGAGGAAGTGTCTGTTCTTCAAAAAGGAGCTAATTTCGCTGTCATCCAAAGAACTATACCTATGGAGGACATCATAGCTAACACCAAAGTGGCCATTTTGACTCTTCCTTATGAAAGGGCAGTTAAATACACTCTGAAACAGCCATTGTACTGCACTGAGCAAAGGCACCAGCTTGCAATTTGAAGAAAGAAGAGGTACAAGCTATTAAGAATCTTAACACCGGCCAATAAAGGAAGTTCGATCGTCGTAATGAAGACTTAAGATTATGAGCAAAAGATCCGAGACCTATTAGATCTGAAGACGTGCTGAAAATTAAGCACAGATCTGACGCAGTGTATCACACGGATTACAGGATCGGTTGATCAGGCATCTTCTCTGCCACCGGACATACAGAGAAAACTGAACACAGAAGCTCTACCAACTCAGCTGTAAAGATTACCTAAGATCCATAAGAACAATGTTCCACTAAGACTAATTGTTAGCGCTCCTGGCTCACCGACCTACAAACCCAATCATCCTGGTTGTCCTACAATTCCTGGCTTGAAAGCACCCACTGAATGTGTATCTGCTTTAGTTGATCAGCACCTGCAACCCATAGTACAAAGATTTCCCATTAAAGACCCCAATCATTTCCTAGTTTGTCTGAAATCCATGCGCGTCCCATTTCCACCACACACCTTGCTTGTCACCATTGATGCCAAATCGTTGTATACCAACATCCCCCGTGTACATGGTCTCTGTGCTGCTTACTATTTACTCAGTCACCAACCACCTGATTCCAAACCTTTGATATCCTTCCTGCTCACCTTAATCAGCTTTATACTTACCGACAGCTAATTCACCTTTGAGGGGCAGACACAGAAACAGATCAGGGTTATAGCTGTGCAAACCAGGATGGGTCCTTCCTATGCCAAACTTTTCATGGGTCGCTTGGAAGGGGCTTTCCTGGGATCCATAAGCCTTCAGCCCCTGGTTTGGTTTAGATACATTCATGACATCTTTGCTGTATGGACTCATGGTGAGGCTGACCTATTAAAATTCCTGGAATCTCTGAATACATTCTCCCAATTAAATTTAATATGATCCTATTCTAGATCCCATGCCACTTTCCTTAAAGTTGATTTCATCCTCACCGAAGGCCAGCTACATAATTCTTTATTAAACTACAAACAAATAACAGTACTTACATTTTGACAATTGCCATGCTTTTTATGTCAAACATTCCCTCCCTTACAGCCTTGGCATTTGAGGCAAACATAGTTGTTCGGATGCAGACTTTTTACAGCAATACACCACCATTCTCACACCAACCTGCACTGGACATAATTACCCCACCCACCTGGTCCAAAAGCAGATTTCCCGGGCCATCACATCCAATCCTGAATAATTTCTTTTATCTCATCGTACACTTCATCAATTTCTTCATCATCTGCAGAGCTAGTTGGCATATAAACTTGTACTACTGTAGTAGGCGTGGGCTTCGTGTTATCTTGGCCACAATAATGCGTTCCCTATGCTGTTTGTAGTAGCTTACCCGCACTCCTATTTTTTTTTATTCACTATTAAACCTACTCCTGCATTACCCCTATTTGATTTTGTATTTATAACCCTGTATTTGCCTGACCAAAAGTCTTGTTCCTCCTGCCACCGAACTTCACTAATTCCCACTATATCTAACTTTAACCTATCCATTTCCCTTTTTAAATTTTCTAACCTACCTGCCCGATTAAGGGATCTGACATTCCACGCTGCGATCCATAGAATGCCAGTTTTCTTTCTCCTGATAACGCTGTCCTCTTGAGTAGTCCCCGCCCAAAGATCGGAATGAGGAACTATTTTACCTCCAGAATATTTTACCCAAGAGGACGCCATCATCATTTAGCCATACAGTAAAGCTGCATGCCCTCGGGAAAAATTACGGCTGTAGTTTCCCCTTGCTTTCAGCCGTCCGCAGTACCTGCACAGCAAGGTTGTTTTGGTTATTGTTACAAGGCCAGATCAGTCAATCATCCAGACTGTTGCCCTTGCAACTACTGTAAAGGCTGCTGCCCCTCATCAGGAACCACACGTTTGTCTGGCCGTTTCAACAGATACCCCTCCGTTGTGGTTGCACCTACAGTACAGCCATCTGTATCGCTGAGGCATGCAAGCCTCCCCACCAACGGCAAGGTCCATGGTTTGTGGGGGGTCCAACGTATAAACATGCACTAATGCTGTGCGGCAGTGAGCAGATGACATGTATTAGCCACCTGAAGAATTGTTTCCTTTTATCCATACTGAAATTGCTATGGATACTTTTTTCCATGTTTCAAAACAGGTTTCAAAATGGGAGTCCATAAGTAGCAAACGGAAATATGTTTTGAAAACATGTTTCAAGTTCAGTATATACACAGCTTAAGAACTCGTAATGATGTTGAACCTATCTACTTCCCTTTCATTAAAGCAGATTAATAATTATCTTTTAACATCAACAACTTAAACAAACTTTTCCAAAAACATGAACATTTAACTACAAGCAGAAAATATGCTAGGGGATTAGAAACTAAACATTGCAAAAAAGAAAAAGTGTAAGATATGTTCAAATTAGCATGAATAAGATTTAAATACATGTGCTGAGATATCATGTGAACATGGATCTAGCTAGTTTATATACTGTAACCTGGTTTATCAATTTTATTTTACATAAGATGTGTAATGCATTTTACATTGACTTCAGATAATATGTTGAAAATGCGTATTTGCTAAAGTTAGCTGTGAAAACACATTGTAAACACATAGTAAATGTTATACTGAAAACAATATTTTAACCTCACCTTTCTTGTAATGATTAAAATTTGAGAATAAAATTTAATCACTGGAGCGTATTAACTTTAAAAAAACCATATTTCACAAAACACTTGTTATGTGTCAAACAATGTTGTAACGCAAGTCTCTGTTCCCTTCGACTGCACATTGGTGCCAACATTGGCCGATATTTACAGTGTGACACTGACACATTCAAGACAACTTTAAATTTAACTCATACACAGCCAACGTAAACAACATAAACATGAATCAAGGCCAGTGCAATTGCAGTTCTGAGTGAAAATAATTATATTTTGTCCTTGCAAAACAGAAAAAAGGAAAACGTAAAAGATATTGGTGGGCTGTGAGGCTTCACATATTTTGAAATTAGTAAGTTTTGAATAAGGTATAAAATTGTATGCAGATATATCCATAAATGTATTTCATGCCAGTAAAGTTCCATAAGTTCAAGAACTCCAATATTTCTGAGGCAGTGATTTGAAGAATCCTACCGGGAAGTACAGGGGACATACAGCCAACCTCTGGTTTCGAAATGAGAACCAAAACTATGTTGGTGATAATGTGTGATCTCCTTATCGATACTTGCTACAGTGCCCTTTGATATTTGGTTGGAACATCAACAAGAAATGGAGTTGTACCAAGATAAGGGCCATTAAATTACAATGCTTTGTTAAAAATGCAGAATTCCTTGAGATTTTATGAAATTCCCTGAGATTTCCCTGATTTTTCAAGGTAAAATGTAATTCCCTAAGAATTCCAGGTTTTCCTGAGGAATCGCCAGCCTGCTATTGTGCTGCCATTCATGAACAGGATTCTAGGGGTGTTTTCCAACTGGATAACACAACATGCTCTACAGAGTGTTGACATGTTGCCTTAGCCTGCTTGATCACCAGATCTGCCTCCAATTGAGCATATACAGGGTATTATTGGACAACAACTCGAATGTCATCCACAACCAGCTCTATCCGTCTGTATTGACTGACCAAGTGCAACAGGAATGGAACTCCATCCCACAAACTGACATCCAGCACGTGTATAACACAATGTTCATATTTAACATTCTGGTGGTTACACAAGTAATTAATGTACCAACATTTCAGATTTACAATGGCTTATCTCACACTCACATTAACCTGTGATCTTGCAATGTTAATCACTTACATATATTACTTAGACAAATGTATTCCTAATATTTCATTACTCTGCATTAATTATTTCTTGGTGTTGTGATTTTTTACCCCTTCATTATATACTGGTATTTCTATTTTGATTGAAATGAGAACCAAAATCGTGTAGTTTATCATTAAAGCTAGAAAATCTGTTATCCATCTTCTGGTATAAGGTGCCACAGAGGTTAAATTCCAGCCAGAAGAGATGGATGTAGATAGCTGTTAGGTGACAGACACTGCGGCTGTAGTGCATTGTGCTCACAAGGTGAGAGCAACACCATCTCACCATGTGAGTACTGCAACCAGTAGCTTTTCATGTGGACAGTATATAGGCAGCATCCAGTGTACTGCCGGTCAGTTCAGTTCTCATGCCTGATACTTTTGGATCTATCTTCACTGTACTAGGTCTGTTTGATAACTACCTAGCTTGACACCCAGTTATTCTCTTTGGTCGTGGCTTGGATATGTCTCTCCACTGGTCTTGGCCCTGTTGTCATTGTTGTGGTGACAGCTTTGCATAGTTTGGGTTACTCTTCTGCAGGCTGGCTCTCCCACCTAGTGGGTTCCTCCATTTCTTCCAGAACTCCGATGTGCACACCAATATCTGATACCTGCAGATATAGCACATCTGATCAAACTTTTCATTCATTTGAGAAAATCTGTCGACAGTTTGAACCAATCATTGTATATTCAATCAAATTCTTTGTTCATTTGATTTCTCAGGTTTGGAACAGCTTGCATAATTGTTTCTGAAGCCATTTTCCCTCTAAGAGAGTCATTATGTGAATCCACAAACAAATATTAGTACAAATAGTCCAAAAACTGGCGTTGTGTCCTTACTAAGAGAATACTAGCTACAAATGAGATATTTTATTTGTTTATCTATTGCAGTAACGAACTAAAGTCCTTCAGTATGATCTTTATCAACATTGAATATTGTTTGACACCTCAATCATATATCTTACCTGACATGCTTACTCTATTAATTGTCAAAATGACAGCATCAGTTGCAATTAAGAGGTCACAGTACAATGAGATATATTGAAGAAACAGAACCATTGACTGCGTCTCGTCATCTGCCACTGCTGTGCGTACATACCTGTTGTGGTTCGTTGCTTGCAGCATTGCCTGGCCACATTGTGTAGTACTGGGTATTGGTCAATGTCTGGACTGCCAGCTACATCGTGTAGAAGCTGCCAATTGTAACCACAGCCTGCCTATTCACAGTTACTAAAATGTTCTGGTCTATTGTGCCACGATTGGATGGATTTCACATTTAAACCCAACATTTCATCCCCATCTGCGGAGGGCATTTTCAAGGTGAATCATAGCTTCTTTGAGTGTCTGATTCACACCCTAGCTCACTATGGACTGCAGCAAAATTCTGTTTATGCATGTTTCCGCACAATGATATGATGTCACATGTTTTGAACACATGAGCATAGTTGGTTGTTGTCGATTGCTATCATCCACTGTTGCTATCAGTCGATAGTGGAAGGCTGGAATACATCATCTTCAGCACCAGAATCTTGATGTCATTCAATTTCATGCCCTTCTCCTTCCTATTGAAATTCCTGAGGTGTTTTTCAATCTCTATGGCCCCTCTGTATAGCCTTTCATGGTATCTGCTAGTGGCTCCCAGTACTTGAGTCCTATCAAAATGAATGTGGTGGTCTCCTGGTTGCAAAGCATGTTATGCCACAGATGATCTGTCAATCTCCCCTCTTCTGCAATTGTCCTTGTGCTCCTGTAGTCATATTTTGGCCATTCTTTTTGTAGTACCCACTTACACCTCCCCACAAGTACCTGGAATTCCATAAAATCGTGCTTTTTCCAGTGGTTGACAAGCAGCCTTAGCCAATTTTAAGTGATCTTCTGGGTGGGTTTGTAGATTACCACAATGTTCCATTTTTCAATGCTATCAGTAATGTCCTTAAGGGGCTCCGGAACGCCCTATACTTGCAATGTTAAAATAACGCTTATAAATTACATCTTTCCTCACAAAGTATTTGAGGTAGGAAGTTGAACTTTTTACAGATTATTTATTGGAATATGGGCTACAACTTAACACAGGGATTTTACAAAATTTTAGTTCAGTTACTAAAGATGATTTTTTTTTCAATTGTAATGAAAATTCACAACATTTTTTTGCAATTTTTTATTTATATATTCAAAAATATACAGTTTTTTTGGAAAAAGGCTGTGTTAAATTATGCAGAAGGTGCTGTGTAACATTTACTGAAAGTTTGAAACAAATATGTTTGGAAGATCCTTAGAAAACATGTAATTAGTATGAGAAAATAAAAGTTTTGGGAATCGAGCGACAAAGATTGGATTAACTTTTTAGTGCATTCCAGGTCCATAGGATGGATTATCTTCATCCTCTGCAAACTCCTCCTCCAGCTTCCTCTTGTTCCTCCTCCTGTTTACTCTTGCTTGTATTTCTAGACTCTTTACAGCCCTGTCTGCAGCCCGAAGGCGTTCCTTGTCTAAAGCAAGCATCGCTCGTACCATGTTAGAACCTATCTTCATTTCCATATTTCTAAATACCTTGCACCTTACAATGTTGCCATCATTGAAAGTCGCAACAGCATCATACACACCAAATCGAAGTGTTTCTATTCCAACAAATACAGTCTTGGGGATTCTCGACAATATAACATTATTTACACTTTCATTGGGGTTTTGAGTTTTTCCGTGAATACACTTTTTCAACAGTTCAGGTGCTACTAAGTCTCTGAAAACAAGGTTAGCCACAACACATACTTTATCTCACATCACTAAAATGTACCTGGTGAACACGGACGTTAATAATAACACCATTTGACAGCAGTTTAACAGCGCCACAGTGGGTCACGCCCATGTAGAACACATTTCAAAAAAAATTTAAAAATAGTTGTAATCTTCGGAATTGAATAAATTATATATCTATTAAAACGTAATAGTCTGCAGATTTAGAAAACGCAAAAAAGTAAAAATTGAACTTTTCATGATTTTGAGCCTTTCCGGAGCCCCTTAATGAAAGGCATGAAAACTTTTGATCTCACAGGCACTTGTGCATTGTTATGATCTGCTCAGTGGTCTTAACGCTCCTTTTACCTCAGTGGATGAAGAGGAGAGATTGACAAATCAGCGGAACATGCTTTGCAGCCAGGAAACCACCACATTCATTTTACTAGGACTCAAGTAATGGCAGCAACAAGTACAGAGGCCATAGAGATTGTAAAAAAGCCGAGGAATTTCAGTAGGAAGGGGGGGAGGGGGGGCACGAAATTGAGTGATATCTGGATTCTGGTGTTCAAGAAGATAGGTACCAGTTTTCCACGTTGGGGTGATAGCAAAAGCGGACAATGGCAATCGACAACAGCCAACTGGATGTGAATCAGATACTCAAAGAAGTTACAATCCCCCTTGAAAATGTCCTCCACAGATGGGGGCGAAATATTGGGTTTCAATGTGAAATTGATTCAACCATGGCACAATAGCCTGGAAAATTTTATTGATTGTAATACTTCCAGCCTTGGAAATTTAGATTTTACAGTTAGACTGCCTATTGTTGTTAAACTGGTGGATCATATCTACTGCTCACTCTGTTGACCTTTCTTGAAGTAATCTTCCTGCAAACTGAGCCTGCTCTCGATAAACATGTAACAGATGTGAATCTTCAGTATTTGTTTTTGACAAGCAACTTTTGGTTAACTTTAGGTGATTTTTAAAGGTGTATACATCTTCTTGTTGATTTTCTAGTCAATGAGTTGTTTATTAATATTGCCAAGAAAAAAAATAACTTTTATTTCTTCTTCGCAAATGATAATGAATGTTTTAAAATTGTTTTCTGTTCAAATATCTGCTACTTAAAGACATTTTGATATAATAAACTTTTACACTGTTTATCCAAATATGAAATGATGCCCCCTTTCTTCAAGAGGCTCCATGAAAAAATCAAAACTACAAATTGTTTTATGATATAAAGTAACTTTGATTTTATCAACTTTTGTGTTAACAACTCCAACATTCTTGTTAACAACATTAATAGCTTTGTTCTGGTTGTCTAGCTTCCTGTCAATTTTTTCAGACTGTGCTTTAATTTCTACCGATTGACTCTTGATTTCATTAATCAAAACATTCAATAAATCAGTTAAATTCTGGGAAACTACCGGTTTTACTTCCGTAGCTGGTTCCTCTATGTATGTTCCCCGTATTCGTCATCAAGGGGTACAGATTTGATTTTCGCTTCCGATTCCGAAACATTTTCTAAAGTTTGGAATTCGGCTGTCGCGTCTTTCATGCTAGCCGCCTGCCCCTGAACAATTGGTTATGCGGTGCGCGTTTCCCACTGTTCGACCGATTGTCCGTACCCAAGTCTACCAAATTCTGGTAATTGTTGCCTTCACTCATTTTACAAATTTTCAATATAAATGCCAAATCTCAAATATAATTAGGATTACTCCCACTACTTATTCTCGCTGACGTAACGGCCTGTTCGTAACTAGTACTTCGTTACGAGATTTGCACAATGCAAATTTCGTGTCCAGAACAACCTCAAATTTGAAGATTGTCCTGTCACCAGGTCGCCATGTGTAACCTCCCCCTCACTTATCGACCTCAATGACAGTGAAAAATTAAACCGCGTGTACCTAATGGAAATTTGGGAAAAGCAATCGTCACCAAAGTTAATCTGTCGGTGAAAGAGGGAGGAAAGGGTTACATCTAAATGAAAGGAAAAATGCAAATGAAACTGGTGGAAACTAATTTTGAAAAGGGGTAAAGTTAATAAAGAAAGTAAATGTGCGGCCGTTATGTTAACAATTAACTAGCGGTAATTAGATATTTGAGATTTGGGGGAAATTACGGTCGCCAGTCCTATGGACAATTACTATAGTGACTGAAAAAGAAAAGTTATTACACATATAATTAGCACTGGAAGCGTGGCAACTGAAGGTTGACACATGTAGTGTGAAAACTGAAAGTTTGTCAGAAGTAATAAATTTCGCTACACTCTGACTTAATTTAGCAAAAGAATTAATAAAACCGGAAAACTGAAAGTTAATTTAGTGATTGAAATTAATAGTGAGCTTTGTTTTTGAAGCACATCGAAATTCAGTAAAATACGGTTAGTCTTGGGGTACCTCAACAATCATTTCAAAAGCTACTTGAATCTACGCAATTTAGAAATAAGAAATTTAACTTTGAACTTGAATTAAATGATTCTGAACAATTAACAATAGTAAAATTTAGTACATACCAAGCTGAGCTGCAGTCACAGGTAAGCTAAAATACGGTAACAAAACTCGCACTCTTAATTTGTGCTTATGTAATCTAAATATTGTAGACAGCTATGAATACCTTAACTGAACTTTGAAGTTACATCAGTGAAATCGAATGATATTACTTTAATGCTGGCGTTTGAATTTCAATGACACTCGGGTTCATTCCGGAAAAGGAAGGGTCCCTGCTTGGTAATGCAATTGGGACAATGAGCAACAAAAATTCATGCTATGTTGCTGTAATTTAGTGAGAAAAATTTAACAGTTTGAAAAGCTGAGGTCTGCCATACAGTTCTAAAACTTTACGTGCTACCAGTCTTCCTTGTTGGTTGATTGAAGGTTTGAAGTCGTCGATCGAGGAGGTGGCGACAGTCACTCATTGTTGGCTGTCACTGTTGCAGAAGCTGGATGTTGGCGCGCCTTCTTCTTGACATGGTCTGCAGCCGAAACGGGCTCTTGATGTGTGCCAGCTAACACTTCCTGTCCACGACACCATGTCAGAAACTAACATAACAAGTCGAGCGCAATTACATGCTGCCAAACCCTGAAAGCGCGGCAACTCCCGGGAGCATCACACAACACACCTGCTCCACTGCCCCCCTCCACCCAGACACTGCTGAATGCAGAGTTCACTACCAAAGATCCTAAACACTTTGGTTCTCCACACGACCTATCGATGTAGTCGTCCGATAGCATAGTTTTCCCTAGGCCAGACACAGCGTAAAAAATACAAATAATATTTACAAAACAAACCAATTATACATAGACATAAATGCATATATATACAAATAGTAAAACAATTACAATATACAAAGACACAGAACCGTCATATCTTCAGGTAACAAAATAAGGAGAAAATTTATAGTACAATAGATGGAAATAGGAGGATATGCATTTCCGGCGTTACAAATCCAGAAGTTAAACATAAACTATCATCAGTTTAATACCTTTAAACATATGCAGTAACTTGTCTTATGTTCTCAGGATGGTCATTTTTCTCTATGTATAAATATTTCCAAAAGCCTAGAGTCTAAAACAAGTCAGCCACCTCCATCATATTTTGTTACAGTTACCAAAGGATTATTAAAACTACTACTACTACTCTCAATTATACCATATCTTTCCATCTTTTGCAGCTTATTTTTCAACAGCTGATGTCTTTGTAGATGGTAGAACATATGATTTGGTAAAGAATGGCTCCTGAAATTTCAGTTTTAGTATACAATCATACTTTCAAACCGTCGACGTCACTTTTTCGTTCATCATTCAACTCCATAGTTTCAGATACCTGTTGCTCAATTATTTTAATTAATGCCTTTTCTTTAACTTCCAGTTCCAAATTATCCTCAGTTGTATAACTTTCCTTGTTCACTAATTCTAATCTGTTCGTGTTTTCACAATCATCTCCCTGTTCCTCTTCCATGAATTTTGTTTTGATGATGTTCTCTTTCTTGTCTGTCACTTATAAAGTTTTTTTATCTCTATTCAAGAGCTGAAGTAACTTTGTGTAACCAGTCTGTTCCCAACATGAATTCTTTATTGTTAAGGAGCCCTGTTCAAATTCTACACCTTCAGTTTCAAAAGTAAGTAAAAACATATCTCACCAATGTACTGTGACTATGAGGATAGCCCCTCTAGTCCTAACTGCAATCACCAGCGTTTCAATATAATTTTTATTGTGTCTAATTTCATTACTTAAATCTTGTAATATCCCAAAAAATTCTGCTGCCTTAATCAAGTAATCCTTTCCCTTCTCAGTTTTTCTATTTTCTCATGGGTGTATGAGTTTCCTGTTTCGTCACTGGTCTTTGTATCAATATCTTCTTGTAACAAACCGTTTTCAACTTCACTTGACTCCATATCTTTACTCTTTTCAGTGGTTTTACACCTGTTCCTAGTTAAATCACTTATCTCGTTCATCCAGTTAATGTTTATGTCAGTGTCATCATTGATACACATTTCACAGTAGTCATTACTTAAGTTTGCCAAAAACACAGTTAAATCCTCACTTACCCCTAACTTTCCTTTACATGAAGGCATGTCAGGTCACAGAGAGGCACAATTAAGACACTTCATATAGCTTTGGGCCACAGCCTTCATCAGTAAAAGAGAGACACACGTCGTTCACACAAATAAGCAAGCATACCTCATGCTCGCATGACCACCAACTCCAGCATCCCACGCTGGAATGCAGCATTACATAGGATGCAAGCAGCAATCTGGAGGGGGAGTGGAAAGGGATGGGATGGTGTGTAGGCGGGGGGAGAGAGAGACGAATGCTGTCTGTTGGAGTGCGCAGGGACTAGAATGTCAATAGCTGCAGCATCAGAAGGCTGTGGAGTAGGGAGGTGGGGTAAAAAAGGAGCAAAAAAGGAGAGGAGTGGGGAAATACAGGTGGATGCATTGGTAGAGGACTGCAAATTAACAGGGTGGGAGATGAGAATGGGGATAGAGGGAGCGGAAACTGGTGCATGGTGGGTATGGGGACAGTATGTTACTGTAGGTTGAGGTCAGGATAATTAAGGGATCGGAAAATATGTTTTAAGGATAAGTTCCATCTCCACAGTTCAGAAAAGCTGGTGGTGGAGGGAAGGATTCAGATGGCTCAGCTAGCAAAGCAGCCATTGAAATCACGTGTGTTGTGTTGAGCTGCATGTTATGCCACAGGGTGGTGTACTTTGCTTTTGGCCACAGTTTGATGATGGCTGTTCATCCTGGACAGCTGGTTGGTGGTCATACCAATATAAAAAGCTGTGCAATGATTGCTGCAGAGCTGGTAAATGACATGCCTGTCTGCGATTTGATGTGTCTTCTTTGTGTAAGTAGCAATCTGTCCTTTCCTACATTGTTAATATTCCTATGTGGAGTTTCCATTGTTTGATTTCCTTTACATGATCCATAAATTTTATTACATGTTTCTTCCCATCAGTCATGCCAAATTCTTTTGCACAAAATTACTAACTTTTCCCCAACATTTATCCGAATTGTGCACATAAAACTTTCATTACCAACTTCAGGATTTAGGACTGAAGACTGATTAGACATTTCACAAAGTTATGAGAATCAATATTTGTGCACATAACAGATTAAGACACTTCATTTGCAAATTCATTTACATTTCTACTCGCCTTTGTCAGCTTAATGACAACATGGAGGCCCCTTCCTCCTCCTGTTAAATGTAACAAAATAAGCTATATCTTCATTTTCATTATTCATAATTCCTCCCACATCAGTAGCATCAATTACTGTTGCATTCAGTAGTTGCATCTTCACCTACAGATGTTACCCACTCTGCTCATGTTCCACTACATCGTTACATTCAGAAAAGAGCTCAAAAATATTTAAGCTATTGTTACCAGCGTCATTCAAATTTTCTCCCATATTAACATTGTAAAATTTTTCTAAAAGCGCTTTCATGTAACTCATAGTTGAATTTTTTTTGTTACCGTTATTTTCCGTTCTTTAAACTTGTGGGTTTTCTGGCTATAGTGACTGGCTGCACACAGAAAACTCCAACTTACTACGATCAGGCACTTTTATTAAGGTTCGCATAATTACACAAAAGACAAGAAAAACAATACAGAAACTCACAACACACACATCATAACCTCAGTCCGCGAGACCAAACCAAAGAACCATGAGTCCCCAAACACCATTTACTCTGCACTTCGTAGGTGGCAGTTACTGGCAGTAAATGGTCGCCACAGAGCCCCCCCCCCCCCCCCTCCTCCTGTTGGTGCAGGGTGGACTAGCACTGGTATAGTCCGCCATCCACTGAGGGGGACAGACTGGTCGACCTGCACACATGAACTGAACTGGCACGTAAGATGTCAGTTTGGCAGTACAGGCGGAGAGGGGGATGCGAATCTTGAGCATCCCATCAGTGCTGAACGTTGCAACTATGCCAGCCATATCCACCCCGTCTGGGATGGGGACAGTGCAGAGGATGGTGATATGTGATGTGGGAGTGGACTCGCTCGGAGTGTCCCCTGTGCTGAGGATGAAAATGGATCCCTCATGGAGCTGCAAGGAAAGCTCATCCACGTGGGCGCTCAGAGGCTTGATCAAGATGGAAATTTTGTTGACAGTGAACATAGGGGGCACTAGGGGAGGCGGTGGGGAAAATAACATAGTTCAGGAAAAACACTGGAACACTGTGTGGGAGCATTGGGTGCCACCACTTGCGATGGGATAATGTCACACGCAACTTGTGGTTGGGCCTGAGGTTTTAGATTGTCACATGCAGTTCCTGAGTGAAATGAGGGTAGAGTATCATCACACACAACAACTGAGCTACCCACAGGTGTAGGCTCGGTGCACATATGATCATGGTGGGGTGCAAGGGAGTGGGCAGCCTGTGTGAGGTCGGAGTCGTCAACTGATGGAGGAACACTTGACTCGAGAGGGTGTGGTAAAGATTCCTTGATCGTCCAGGTTGGTTTCACGCATTGAAAGGAAACTGTCTACCGATGGCCACTGACGAGAATGTCCATAGTACTGTCCATGCGAGCCATTACTAGATGTGGGCCAGAGTAAGTTGGCTGTAATGTCGGTTTGACTGTGTCATCCCGTAACATAATGAACTTGCAAGAGTCCAGTGCCGAATGCAGAAAGACCCAAGGACAGGTGTGTGGTCATCGAGGGGGTGTGTGGATCGCAGCTATGTGTGTCTGGACACGCTCAACTAGAGCAGGGAGGTCGGACAGGTCAACGATTGCTTCGTCGTTGATGAACTCTGTGGGGAGGACTAGGTCTCACCATACAGGAGCTCCGCAAGTGAAGCCTGGAGATATGTCTTGTAAGCCGTGCATATTCCTACCATAACCCAGGGAAGGGCGTCGGACCACTCACCACCGTGGCACATGAGGGCCACTTTCAGAGTCCTATGCCACCACTCGACCAGTCCATTACTCTGTTGGTGGTAAGCTGTAGTGCGGAATCTATCCACCCCACAGACTACGCAGAGTTTGTTAAACAGCAGGGATTCAAACTGCGTTCCCTCGTCAGTGGTGATATATGTAGGGCAGCTGAATCAAACTATCCAGGAGGATGCGAATGCGCCTGCTTTGGAAACCACTGTGATGTCCTGCAGGGGTATTGCCTGCACCCAACGTGTAACACGGTCGATGACAGACAAGATATACCTGAAACCATCAGGCATGGGTAACGGTCCTACGAGGTCCAAATGCACATGTTGGAAGCAGCCTTTCGGGATGTCAAATTTACCTAGATGGGGTTGTGTGTGCCTGCCGACTTTGCTGTGCTGGCACTGTAAACAAGCACAAGCCCAAGTGTGACAATCCCTCTTCACACCCCCGCCACACAAAGCATTCTGTAACAAGGCGCATAGTAGCTTCAGCAGCAGGATTGAAAGGTTGTGTAATGTAGTGAATACTTGGTGACACAGCGCAGGGGAACAATAGGCTGTGGGCTGCCCATGGATGTATCGCACCACAGTGGCCTGACTGAGCCCGGTAGGTTGCAGGACATGATCTGGAGAGAAGTATCTGGGTCCTGTCAGAGGTTGTGCTATTTGGTATCATTGTCCTGTAAGTGGGCCAATTTGTCGAAATTAATGGGGGATGAAATTGCAGTGATGCGTGATAGGTAGTTGACCACCACATTTTCTGAACCTCGGATGTACCGGATGTCTGTTGTGTATTGGCAAATTAATTCCATCTGCCAAAACCTACGTGAGGGAAGGTCAACAGCGGGGTTGCGGATAGCCTCCGCGAGGGCGCGATGGTCTGTAAAAATTGTTATGTTCCTTCCTTCGATGTCTGTGCAGAAATATTTTACAGCTTCATAAACCGCAAGCAGTTCTCTGTTGAATGCTGACCATTTACATTGAGCTGTAGATAGTTTTTTGGAAAAGAAACAGAACGGTTGTGTCGTGTCACCGACATGCCGTTGGAGGACTGTACCGAATGCAAAATCAATTGCATCTGCTGTAATAGAGATGCAGGCATCTGGCTTAGGGTGGGCGAGAGTGACACCACATTCTAAAGCTGACTTCAGGTCTCTGAAAGCTCTCACCATGTTGTCAGACCACTGTACTCGGCGATTGCCCGAGATTTGTTTCCCGGCCAGTGGGTCGGTCAAAGAGGCTTGAATTTCTGCCGTCATTGGTAGGTTACGATGGCAGAAATTGATAGTTCCTAAAATCCGGCATCATTCATGGAACGACACTGGGAGAGGTAGATCGCAAATGCAGTCAACCCGCTATGAGAGGGAGGGGGGGGGGGAGGAGGGGTTGTATACCTTCCGAGGAGACGATGTACCCCAGAAAGTTGACAGCGGTGCAGCAGAGTTGTGACTTGTTGTTATTGATCTCGAATCAGTTACGTGTCAATAAGCCCTGTATCATGGCCAGGTGGAGTTCGTGTTCTCTGTCAGAGGAGGAAAAAACGAGTATGTCGTCAAGGTAAGCGTAACAATATGTGCAGTTAAACAGAAGTGAGTCTATAAAATGTTGCCAAGTTTGGGCCACATTTTAGAGACCATAAGGTATGTAACAAATTTCGTAGAGGCTGAAAGGTGTGATCAATGCTGTCTTTAGTATGTCATTCTGTGCCATGGGTATCTGTAAATATGCCTTGCGGCAGTCCAAGACACTGAAGATGTGTTCTCCGCAAAGTACTTGCGCGAAGTCTTGTATATGCGGTATCAGATAATTGTCTAATACAGTCTGCATTTTGGGCGAAGACCAGTTACTGTCCGATGGACGGACAACACCTGCATGCAGAAGTTCCTCCCATGCAGCCTTAGCGAGGCGTAGTTTATGTGGCAGCAGTGGGCACACTTTATGACGCACTGGTGGCCCATCTGTTGTTACAATTTTGTCTGTTGTGCCATTTGTGATAGCGTTCAGCTGGGCTGTCGAACGCGCTCGGGGGCTGACTCGAACAGGAATTGGTAGCACACGAGAGTCACTAACCTGATGTGCCAGGGAAGCTGTCCGTGTCGGCGGCGACAAAGTTCCACGAGGTGTGTCTCCAGTGTCGGGGGGGGCAGCGACGTCAAAGTCCCACGTGATGAATCACCGGTGTCGGAGGGTGGCAGTGTTGACAGGCATTGTACGAGGCATTGTGGCTCGGCAAGGGCTTGCGTAGCTGACGATATGGCGCGGTTCAGCTCGGCGTTGCTAGCGCGGAGATCTTCGACTGCAGAGTGCTCGGACTGAAGCTAGGCGATGGAAGTTGGAGTTGTGAAGAGCACTCGATGAGGGCCATGTCGAAATTGTCAGGAAGCTGAGAGAGAGGGGGGTGGGGGGGGGGGGGCGCAAGGAGGCAACTGAACACGTGATGTGAGTGGGCGAGGGGTGGTGCAATAATGCGGTCGACTAGAGGTCTGGAGGCAATCTGAAATGAAAAAGGAAGTTGATGCCTAATACTGGATCTTCTATGTCAGCCATGTAGAAGGACCAAATGAACTGTTTGCCAGGTATGAGTTCAGTAGGTAACTCTGCCAAACCATAGACATGGAGTGGCGATTTATTTGCTGCTCGAAGGAACAGTTTGGCTGGTGTTATGCCCTTTATGGCAAATGTGGGATGTGTGACACTAATGTCTGCTCCGGTACCGACGATAAAATACCAGTGTGAACCGAAATCCAAGGTGTACAGACGTCCTCATGAGGTGGGGGATCTGACAGAATGCAATGTCTGTGGGCACTATTGCATGTATCCGTGAGCCATGGTGCCTATTGCGGCTCGCGTGTGGCATTTGGGAATGCGCGGAGTAGGCGACAGTTGCGAGCGGCGTCCCTGTAAGTGGAGGGGAACCAGCATATGCATGAGTCAGCCGTACTTGTCCCACCAGCTGAAGTGACAGGCGAGGGGAAGGCGGGGCATGCAGGCACTAGCCCAGTTGTGGTGGGGAGAGGTGGTGCCGGCCCATTCATGATTCCTGGTTTTGGCCGCTAGATGGTTGCTGTTTCATGTGTTGTCTGCGATACACACGTGCCCGGCCTCTACCGCCCGATGGTGGAAGTATATTCACAGGATTACCAACCTCGGCGGTATTAAGCACTGAGCTGCGTGGAGGGAGGTGGCGGTGCCGAATAATGGCATATGCCTGGTCTGCCAGCCATAGTTTATCCTCGAGTGACGCTGCGGTATGTGGGAGCAAATGTAATTGTAGTTCTTGTGGCAACTTGACCAACCACAATGCCCAGAGCACAAGTTCGGCAAGATCTCAGTAATGACCTGCGCATGCAAGTGTTGCCACAGCTGTGAGGGGGTCCTGTCGCCTAAAGTCTCATCATAAATAATGTTGTGAATTGTATCAGCTGGTGGACGAGAAAGGTGTTCAATGAGTAATGTACGGTGAGATCAGGGTGGTCATGCAGGTGGTTCACTAAATACACAAAATGAATGCTGTCTTCCGCAATACTGTGTATGTCCAACATATTGTCCACCAAGGTAAACCACGTCACTGGGTTGTCCAGTTGTAATGGTGGCAGCTGCGGAAGATGACCGGGGACCAGTGTTTGCGGGGGTACAGGACAGGCATGAATCATACGGGGATTCTGCACGGTGTTCACTGATGCAAACTGTGCCTCAGTAGCAGGCGATGTGTTGTGTTGAACGTCCGTTAGCTGTGCAGGTGAGATACAAACATTCCTCGTGTATTAGTAGCACACGGGGTGAAGCACTGCGCTTCACAGTCGAATGTCCATTCTGCGTTGACGGCGTCCTGCAGTGCCGGAAAAACTGGAGGTTGTGACGTTGTCTATAGTAGGTGTGCAACTGGTGGTACACAGTTAGTGAATGCAAAATATTTTCGCGACTCGGGATCACCAATGTGGATTTTCTGGCTATAGTGACTGGCTGCGCACAGAAAACTCCAACTTACTACCATCAGGCACTTTTATTAAGGTTCGCATAATTACACAAAACACAAGAAAAACAATACAGCAACTCACAGCACACACATCGTAACCTCAGTACATGAGACCGAACCAAAGAACCATGAGTCCCCAAAGACCGTTTACTCTGCACTTTGTAGGTTGCAGTTACTGGCGGTCTATGGTCGCCGCAAACCTATCTTGCCATGTATCATGCCAAAATTCTTGATCCAGTCCTATTTTGTTAATTTGGAACTCTTGTGTAATTACCCCCCTGTTGTAGCAATTTGTTTGTTTAGGAATTCTGTTACAATTATTAGTCTGTGTATTGAACTTAACATCCTCTGCCTTCGTATTGTGGACCTCCAACAAAGCAATCCTTAGTTTATATGTTTACTATTTTTAGCATCCTGAATGAAACATCAGGGTGGATGTTGATTGTGACTCCAGTTTCTGTTACTTTTTCATATTCGTTATTGCAGCATCACCGTCTGTTATCGAAATCTGTTCGTTGTCCACTTCCTGCATTTCTGTGATTATTATTGTCATCCTCCCATGATAATTGTTGTTTCCTCAATTTCCATTGTAATCTTCTTGTTCACAGAATGATTTGACCCAGAATCTTGTTGTTATTTTTTTCAGATGCTCTGTCCAACTTATCTGCAAATTTAAGGAAATCTGAAACTGATTCATCAGGCCCCTACGTTCAATCCAGGTAACCTTCTCTTTAAAGTTTCAATTTGTGTCTACTCAATAGAAGGCTGGTTTTATGAACAAGTTTCATTGATCGATTCCTACAAAATTGTCTCATGACCCTTTTGTGTCCTCTTTACCTTGGCCCATTGAGAAATTCACTTTTAATTCTAGCTTGTTTTGACTGTGACCAAAACTTGTTAAGAAAATTCTTTTCAAACTCACGATAAGGGGACCATTGTGTACAACTGTGATTTATCCAAGATAATACTTCACCACCTAAACATCATTGACAAATTTAGTTTTAATATTATTAGTAAATTTTGGAATTAAGTTGTCCTTACAATGTCACAAGAAATCAAAAGGATGCACACTACCATCTTCAAGAAAAACATTTTGCTGCCATACTAGAAATTTTTTTTCCATTCATTATCTTGTTCTAAAACGGTCTTTTCAGTATTACATATTTTTGTTGCACAAGTATTGTTAACAGTTACAACTTAATTATTTAAATTACATTCTAAATTTCACCTCTCAAATTTACTTCCATATCAGTTACATTCTGATTAACAATCTGAACATTGAATTCCGTGTTTGTCACTCTGTCATTTAATACAGTGATTTTAGAATTACAATTTTGACTTGGCCACTTGAATCATTTCTAATGATTTGACTACTTAGTTCATCCCAGAATATCAAAATCTATTTCCTAACTCCACTTTAACAGCATTACAACTTTCAGAAATCTTATTTTCGAACTCATTTTTCAAATTGTCACTGCTGTTAGTTATTGGGTTGCCTAGAGCTTCACTGTTCTCCAAAATTATGTTGCATACAGCATCACTAATCTAAGAAATTCTATCATTCATTTCAAACAATGGAATATCAACAGTGTAAGGAAAAGACAGATTGCTACCTACTGTAAAGATGATACATTAAACTGCAGACAGGCACAACTAAAAGACACTTACATGTTAGTTTTCAGCCACAGCCTTTGTCAGAAGAAAGAAACACACACACACATTCATCCACACAAGGAGGCACATCTCATGCACATATGACTGCCAAAAAGCAACTATTACATATAATGGAAGCAGCAATCTGGAGGGGGCGGGAAAGGGAAAGGGATAGCAGTGCATTGTTGGGGGACAGAAGAGCACTGTCTGGCATTGTGTGCAAGGACTAGACTGCCAACAAGCACAGTATCATGAGGCTCTGGGGTGAGTTGGGGGGTCAGGGAGTGAAAAAATAGAGGAGTGGGGAAAGATGTGCAGGAAAGTTGGAAGACAGCTGTACACAAAGAGGGTAGAAAACGGGGATAAAGAGGGTGGGATAGGACAGAGGGGTTGGGAACTGTTGGATGCAGGTAGTGGTCACAGTGTGTTACTGTAAGGTGAGGCTGGGATGATTCTGGGAGCAGAGAATGTGTTGTAAGGAGAACACCCATTTGCTCAATTCAGAAAAGCTGATGGCAGAGAGATGGATCCAGATGGCCCAGTTAGTGAAGCAGCCATTGAAGTCAAGCATGCTATGTATTGCTGCATACTGTGCCACAAGATGGTCTATTTTGCTCTTGGCTGAAGCCTAGCGGTGGCCATTCATCCTGGTAGACAACTGGTCGGTTGTTGTACCAATATAAAAAGCTGTGCAGGGATTGCAGCAGAGCTTTATATGATGTGGCTGCTTTTGCAGATGGCCTGATGGGCTAGGATAAGCCTGTGACAAGAATGGAATAGGAACCACTGGGTGGGTGGATTGGGAAGGTCTTACACCTGGGTCTTCCACAGGGATATGATCTTTGTGGCAAGGGGTTGGGACTGGGAATGGCATAATGTCAGAAATCTGTTTGCGTACTAGGTCTGGGGGATAGTGCCTGCCTGTGAAGGCCATAGAGAGATGCTCAGCAAACTGGCCAAGGGAGTCCTTGTCGCTCCAGATAAGCTGTCTCCAGGTGGTCAGTCTCTGTGGGAGAGATTTTTTAGCATGAAAAGGATGACAGCTGTCAAAATGCAGGTACTATTGGTGGTTGTTGGGTTTGATGTATACAGAGGTATGGATGGAGCCATCAGAGAAGAACAGGTCAACATCCAGGAAGGTGGCAAGCTGGGTTGAGGAAGACCAGGTGAAGTGGATGGGAGAGAAAATGTTGAAGTTGTAAAGGAATGAAGACAGAGTGGCCTTTAGTCCATATCATCTCACCGATGAACCTGAATCAGACTGTCGGTTTAGCATTTTGGGAGGCTAGGTAGGTCTTCTTTCAATGGCTCATAAACTGGTTTGGATAGGAAGGTTGCTATGTGGATGCCCATGGCTATTGACTATTTACCTTCCCTTCAAAGGAGAAGAGGAGAAGTAGTTGTGAGTTAGGATTAAGTTAGTTAGATGTATTGAAGAGTGAGGTAGTGAGTTTGGAATCTGAAGGATTTTGGGGAAGGTAGTGTTCTATAGTGATCTGACCATGGGCATTGAGGATATTGGTGTGTAGGGAGGTGGCTTCAACTGTGACAAGTTGGAATCCAGGAGGTAAATGGGTGGGGTTGGTGGAGAGTTGGTGAAGAAGTGGTTGGTATCTTTGACATGGGAGGCTAGATTATGGACAATTGGTTGGAGGTGTTGGTCAGTGAGGGCCGAAATTCTTTTAGTGGGGTGTAATTACCATCCAAATGGGGTGTCCATAATTGTTTGGTTTGTGGATTTTGGGGAGTGTGTAGACTGTGAGTGTGCTGGGTGTCGTATGGGTGAGAAGGGAAATGGCTACAGGGGAGAGGTCTTGGGAAGGGCCTGAGGCTTTAAGCAGGGATTGGAGGTTGTGTTGGACTTGTGGGATGGGATCATTCTGGCAGAGTTTATAGGTGGAGGAGTCAGATAATTGGCAGAGGCCTTCTGCCAGGTAGTAACTGTAATTCATAACAACAGTGATGGAACGTTTGTCTGCAGCTGCAGCTAGGATGATTAGGTTAGGATTTGTTTTGAGGCCAGTGGGAGGGAGGGGGGGGGGGGGACGAGGATCACAGTTGGTTGAATGGTGGTATGAAATGGGAGAGGTTCAGCATTGGAATTAGGTTGCCTTCGGCTGGAGGGATTGGTGTGTGTGTGGGGGGGGGGGGGGGGGGGGGAAGCTTCCATTTCAGGGATCAGGAGGAGGAGAATAGATCTATGACAAGTCCAGCATGGTTAAATTTGGGTGCTGGCCCAGAGATCAGCGTTTTGGATAGGACTAAAACTTCTGTGGGGCTGATGGCTTTGTTGGAAAGGTTAACAGAAGTGTTAAGGGAATGTTTTAGCTCTAGATTAGGTGGAATATTGGTAGGGAGTTTTGGGGAATGTGACAAGTTGAAAAGCTGAGCTAGACAGGTTTGGGTGCTATGAGCGGTTGATGAGGTGTAACACTGTGGGTAGGATAGGGGTTGGATGGTAGTGGTCCGTGTTGGCAGTAGGATGTCAGCATGTTGCATAAAGTATGGATATGGTGTCTGGAATGTTCCTCCAGATGCTGGCGAATAAAAGTGAGAATGCTACTCATCATAAAGATGACACATTAAGTTGCAGACAGGCACAACTAAAATAATTGCACAGCTTTTTATATAGGTATGGGTACCAACTAGCTGTCTACCACATGAATGGCCGTTGCCAAACTGTGTCCAAAACAAGGTAGACCACTCTATGGCACAACATGCAGCTGAACAAAATGTGCTTGCTTTCATTGGCTGCTTCACTACCAGAGCCGTCTGGTTCCTCTTCTCCACTATCTACATTTCTGAGCTGTGCCGAAGGTAATTATCCTTAGAACCCATTCTCTGCTCCCACAATTTTTCTGGCCTCAGCCTACAGCAATATCCTTTCCGCACACCCTCCATCCAACAGTCTTACACCTCTGTCCTATCACCTCCTCTTTATTCTCATGTGAGCCATCCTCTGCCAATGCATCCACCTATGTTTCCCCACTCCTCTCCTTTTCCACTCCCCCACCACCACCACAGACACCTCTCTGCCACAGAGCCCCCCCGACATTGTGCCTGTGCGGCAGTCTGGTCCCTGTGCACCCTGTCAAACAGAGCTCTTCTGTCCTAAATCCATGCGCTGGTATCCCTTGTCCTTCCCCTCCTCCTCCAGATTGCTGCTTCTATTCTGTGTGACTGCTGAATTCCGATCCAAGCAGCTGGAGATGGTGATCATTGGCGTATGCGGTGTATGCTTGCTTATGTGTATGCGTGTGTGTATTTTCCTGTTGCTGATGAAGGCTGTGGCCAAAAACAAATGTTTAAGTGTCTTTTAGTTTTGCTTGTCTGCAACTTAATGTGCCACCTTTATGGTAAGTAGCAATCTGTCTTTTCTTTACATTATCATTTGGTTCAGTAATTAGTTTGCCTGGAGTGTCACAGTTTCTTGCTAAAAGTCTTATAGCTATAATTATTTTTCTCATAAACTGTTGTAACGATGGTTTGTTTTCTGAATCTAGGGAATCTTCCATACTCTGATTCCGAAGTTGTAGCCCTGAATTGTCTTCCTCATGAATGTCTTGAACGTAGAAACCTTTATCTTTCTTAAGAGGCATTTTGAAAATTTGACTTACAACGTGTTTTAGCAAAATTGTTTTGTAAGTGAAAAAACCAATGTCACATGTAATAACTTTTCTGTAACTGTTCTTTCTCTAATGAGATAACTAAAGAAGTAAGCTAGAATTATGTCGTTATTTTCTGTTGCTGTGTGTCCATTATGTCCTTTTTCTTCTCCAGCCTGTCGCGTCCCGGCACAGGTCCCGGATACCAATATAGAGTTGGTCGAGCCTGCGTG
This sequence comes from Schistocerca nitens, assembly GCF_023898315.1. Lineage (NCBI taxonomy): Eukaryota > Metazoa > Arthropoda > Insecta > Orthoptera > Acrididae > Schistocerca > Schistocerca nitens. The sequence continues at coordinate 56,994,500 of NC_064615.1, forward strand.
GTGCAATCGGGACGTTGACGACAATTATGGGTTTTGTGGTTCCCTTTAACTAGTCTTTATTACGGAGATGAGAGGGCTGGACTGTCTAAGGGCATGTAGGAGGTGTAGATACCTTAGACAATACTTCCAATAGGTAGCGGGTACAATGGGGGATTGACAGCACTGAAAAACAGTAAGGTGAGATTTCTCCTTTAACGTAATTTATTAAACTAATATCACAAAGAACATGTGAGGTGTCAGACCCTTCCCCTTACTCTGTAGACTTCTATAGATTCAGCCAGAATCTCCACTTTACTCTTCGTTTAAATAAAGGACCCTTATCCCATTCCACAGGAGACAAGCACCAGCCAGTGGCTTGTTCCTTCTATTGCTGAAACTAGCTGTAGAGGCTACTTGAGACAGAGACAAACTGTCCCTGTTCAAAACTAATCCATGGTAAAACTTCTACTTAACTGACAGTTGTAGTTGATTCCACCAGAGCATCACCGTCTTCTCGTAGTTGCAGTTACTATAAACTCATCAGTAGTGGATGCTACTTTCTCGATGCTGCCGGGCCTTGGGCGCTGCTTGTGCCCTCTTCAACTTCTGCGACGACTCTGCTGCTTGCTGCTCGTGGATGCCCTTAAATACCCATTGTGAAGGTCTGCCCTGCTCGGACGCAGCCCTCACATTCGCTTTCTCTAATTTATTTTTCAGTCTTCCCGGACATTTCGTCGCTGTGGACCTACATTGGTTTCGATATGTCGGGCCGAGTCCTGAACGGAAAGTTCCTTCTCACCCTCCAAGGTCCGAGAGACGCGCTGTTCGTATCCTTGACGTGTTTACTAGCTCAGGCTATTTGTACTGTGTGACACTTTTCCTTCCGTGTCTGCGGTACTGCGCGGTGTCCGCGTAAGAAATACTGGCTGAACCTTTACATTATGAATAGCTATGTCATTTTGTTAATTAAATCCTCTGGGGACCTGACACCTCCCCCCAAAAGTACATTAATGCGCCCTACTCAAAGTGCCGTTAATACATCAAATTATTACAATTCTTTGTTTTTCCTGAAAGAGAAACAACTTTACACCGCAATATCACAAAAGTGTTCCTTATATTACCCTGAAAGAAAATGACTACTTGCTATGTTCTATCGTCTATTCTTTATAAATAGTCTGTCGTCCGCATCTCGTGGATCCCTTTCATAAATTACTATTTCTTCGTCTCTGTCTCCTGATCTTACAGGTAGTCTAGATGTTTCAGTTGCGTTAACTACCGTTGTTCTTACACAAATCAAGCGACAACAGCTCCCTCCTCCCTTCTCGTCAAACAACTTCTTGTATAAATATTTACAACAATTACACTTCGTACAACACAGAAATACAATGACTATGACAATTAAACTTATACTGATATACGTAGTAATTGAATATGTTTGGACAGTTATCTCTCTCTCTAATTCAATTTGTTCCTTGCCTATGAATTTACTAATTTCGTCCAGTTTTTTACCTGCTACTCTTAAATCATCTAGATTGGAAGTGACGTGCTTCAAAGGTAAATCAAATCTTATTTCCGACTCATTAATTTTCGTTTTCACTTCCTCACAGCAATCTAAATTAATATCTACGTTAGGTATAATATCTTTCCTAGTATAGTTGCTTTGAATCACTTTGTCTGATTGAATATATATGTGTGTCCCATATCCTTTACAATTCTTTTTGAATTTTATTATTCCTCTCCCAAGAAGTTTTACGTCCTGTGACGGATGTGAACTGCATAAAATCGTCATGTCTTCCTCCTTAGGTACTATATATAACCATTCATTGGTACTCAAACGAGTCCATAAACTTCGTTCCAAGGAAATCATTTTCTTAACACAATTAGTTGGGATCTGTGACTCTTGTAGTAACTTCACTTCACAGTCCTCTTGGTCATACATTGATATTAGGCCAAACGCTGTTTACATATTTTTCTATTCTTATCTATTTCCTTACATTCTAAATGCTCATAGGATACCTTAGCATATAACTTTTTAGAGCTATCTATCAGTAAATATTCCTTTTCCGGCTGTATGTAAGTAAACTGTCCTGTGCCAGCCGTTACTTCCACTGGTAGTGATAACATCTTATATAGATTAAATTCCTTATTTTCAATTAGGGGTATATTAATAACATAACCTATACTTCCTTGGTTACAAATACATCAAGATCCATAACTTTTAAAAGTATATACCCATATTCTTCTACTAGAGGGATGGGAAATCTTGCGTCTCTTAAGTCGTCTTGAATTAATCTTAAATTCTGAACAATCTGTACTGGATTCACAATATGAGGTGCAAGGATACCCTTCTGTGCATGAACTATGGCACTTACTAATTGTTCATATCGCGCACCTATCTCATTAAACAAGCCTTGTAACTGTAGGAGCTGCTCATTGATCGTCATGAATGCTGCCATCCGTTTCAAACCATGATCGGTTGTTTTCAACGAATACGTGATAAATTGTTCCAGCTTGGCCATTCCGTTCTTGAGCAATAGCTCATTCGAACTGATTGATTCTACCGTTCTGTTTAGACCAGTCAGCGTGGCTCTGACTACAGCCACTTGCTCTTTTGATAACTTCAATAACTGCTCGGATCTTGCTTCCATCCGATCGATACGCGTTTTATAATATGCAGCATCCGCCTCGTCCAAAGTGTCGAACAATATTTTACTGATTTCTCCTACAAAGTTAAAAATACCTCTTTTCTGCCGTCTTCCGGGCCTAGTTAATTGATGTATAAGTGATTTCGTTTCTTGTAAACTTTCTACACTCTGTTCGACTCCATTACTTAATATGTTACACTCACTTCTGCTAATGTTTAAACGCGCTAATTTTTCCCTACATTGTTGCACCGCCATTGTTCCCATCCTTGCAGCAGCATAGAATTTCTCATCTAATGTTTTAAGGTTAACGTATGTTACCAGTTTCCACGTTGTATTAGTAATTTCTACTTCTCCTTCATGGTGGTAGTACAGACCTGGAGACGCCTTTATCGGGTGAATTTCCACAACATTGTCCGCTTCACCAGGTGCTTGAAAACAGTATGACCACCCCACGCAGATGACAATCCAAATCCAAAACGTCGCAGGTCTGGGCACCATGCTGGGCCTGTAAGCGAAATTTTATAGCCTAATAGTATGGCTTCAGCCTGTTAGCATGTACTTTTAATTGTTGCTTCCTATGCGTTCTCAATACTACATTAGGCAAGTCTACTTCCACTACTTCGTAGGGACCTCTAAATTGGGAATCTAGTTTCTTCGATCTCCTGCGTCTCACGGTCTCGTCATATACCAGCACTCTGTCACCTATCTTAAAGTTTCGGGAATTCTCTGTCTTGTCATAGTAAGCCTTGTTGGTTAATTTTGCCTCTTTTATTTTCTTTCGTGCTACCCTATGTGCTTCCTGCATTCTTGCTTTGAACTGGTCTACATAATCGTCATCATTGTACCCTATTGTGGCTGTCTCTTTCTGTAAGATTCCTGGTACATTCACAATTCTCCCATACAGTAACTCGAATGGGGTATACCCGGTGCTGCTATGAGGGGTAGTATTAAAAACAAATGTACTGTAAGGAACCCACTTATCCCAATTGCTGTGGTCCTCGTTTATAAAATGCCTTAAATATTCCACTAGCGTGTGATGCGTCCTTTCTAACGCTCCATTCGTCTGGGGGTGAAAAGCAGTGGTCTGGATCTTTTTGATTCTCAATATTTTACATAATCTCTTAAACACTTGACTCAGAAAGTTTGATCCTTGGTCTGTTAACAATACTGATGGAATTCCGTATCGTAATATAATTTCTTCGACGAATTTCTCGGCTATTGTATCTGCGTCTTGCCTCTCCAGTGGAATAGCTACCGTGAACTTACTCAAATCATCCTGAAATGTTAAAATATATCTATTACCTCCTGTTGTTACGTCTAAAGGACCAACTATGTCGATGTAACACTTCTCAAACACAGTTTCTGCCGTGTCTGTAACAACTAATGGCATCTTTATCTTACTATGCGTAAACTTATTTCGCTGACATTTATCACATGTTCTAATGTATTGCTCGACATCACCTTTCATTCCTTTCCATGAACCGTATCTTTTTAAACGTTCTAGAGTTCGGTGAATACCTTGGTGTCCTCGTAGGGGATTATCATGTACCTCCTTCAAAATTTCGGCTTTCTGTTCCTCACTTAGCTCTGCCTCCTCTTCCTCTAACTCATTAGTCTCGGTTCTCATTCTTATTGGCTCTTGGCTTTCCTTTGCCTGTGCCTCTTCGTCACTTTGTCTCATTCGGCTTAATGCATCCGCATTGGCGTTCAGTCGCCCTGGTTTATATATAACTTCGTATGAATACTCTCCTAGTTTTAGCCTCCATTTTAATAAACACGATGATGGGTCTTTTACACTGAAAATCCAAGTTAGTGGCTTATGGTCTGTGACAATTGTAAATTTCCTCCCATATACATATGGTCTGAATTGTTTTGTTGCCCATACTAACGCTAAACACTCTAGCTCAGTTGCTGAGTAATTCCTCTCTGCTTTGTTTAATGATCTTGAAGCATATGCTATTGGCAAATCGCTTCCAATCTTCCCCTGAGATAAAACTGCTCCAATCGCTTCGCCACTAGCATCTGTGGTAATAACGAACGGTTTCTCAAAATCGGGATATTGTAATATGGGGGGATTGATTAACTTCTCTTTTAACTGTTCAAATGCATCTTGCTGCTGTCCTCCCCATTCATAATTTTCATTTCCCTTCAGCAATTTGTGCAAGGGTGCTGCAATCTTACTGAAGTCCTTCAGGAATTTTCTATAGTAGCCGATTAATCCTAGGAATCCTTTTAACTCTTTTTTTGGTTTTCGGTACTGGGAACTTCTTCACCTTTTCTACGTTCCTCTCGTCCGGCTGTACCCCTCTGTCTGTGATTTTATGTCCAAGAAATACTACTTCTTTACGCAGAAATTCACACTTATCTGGCTGCAACTTTAAGCTGTGTTCCCTTAGTCGATCGAAAATTTCCCTCAATTTTTCATTGTGTTCCACCAATGAGCTTCCATAACAAATTATATTGTCTAAATACACCAAGCACTTGGTTCCTTGTAACCCCGTTAGTGCAACATTCATTAATCTCTGGAATGTACTGGGCGCTCCTTTTAATCCCATTGGCATTCTCTTGTACTCATAGTGCTGATAATTGGCACTGAAGGCTGTTTTCTCTCTGTCCTGAGGGTCCATTAATATCTGATGGTAGCCACTTGCTAAGTCTAACGTGGAAAAATACTTAGCCTTTCCTAACTCGTCCAGTATTTCCGATATATTCGGTATTGGGAACGCTTCCCCTACTGAAATCTCATTCAACTTTCTGTAATCCGTCACCAACCTGTACTTCATTTGCCCACTAGCATCAATCTTCTTTGGAACTAACAAAACGGGTGCGTTCCAGGGACTCTGACTTTCCACAATAATATCATCAGCCAGCATTTTCTCTATATATTCCCTCAATATCTGTTTCTGTGCTTCTGGAATCCGATATGGTCGAACATTGATAACCTTGCCTTTATGCTCAGGCTGTATCGGAAGGGTATGCTTTACTGTTTCTGTAAAGGATAACCTGTCCCCCTTTAAATGAAACACATCGCAATATGCACTACACAATTTCTGCAACTCATGCTTTTCTTCGTCGTTTAAATTCTCCATTCGTAAAGCTTCTCGGACCTGTAAACTGCGATCCCTATAACTTTTTGCCTGTTCCGGCGCGTCTTGCACTCTTCGTATTGTGGCTTCATTGCATATCTTTTCTGCCACTAATTGTATGGAAGTTAAATCACATTCTTCCTCTCTTGTATTCAGTACACTAATGATACACTTCCCTTTTACGTTTCTGGAACATAAATACCCTGTGTTATCTCTTGTTTTGGTACAATAATCTCTTCGCCCTCTGAAATAGCTTCGTGTCCCTTCACGCAAATTCTCATAACTTTCTCCTCCCTTGGTCCGATTGTTCCACTTCTGTCGCTACTTTCGCGTTCCTGGCTGTGAGTCATCCCGCCTGATGGCTGTCTCGGTCCGTTACTTTCACCGACGACACTCTGGTCCTTTAAATTTTCGTGGCGCGGCCTATAACATCGTTTCTTCCTACATTTTCCATTTGTCGGGTCCTTACCCTTCTGATGCGCATTTATCTCTCTCATGCTTTGTACTTCGCTTGTTTCACTTGTTGCTTCCTCTTCCGGCACTGCTAATAATGGCGTTGTCCATCCATTTATTTCTAACTTTCTATTTCGGTAATCAATGACTGCTCTTTGCTTTTGTAGAAAATCTCTGCCTACCAAACCATTATACGGGACATCTGTTCCCTTGCTTAACACGTGGAATGTGTGTTTCCCCAACACAGTTTTGCCTATTCTGAAAGTTAATATCACAGTACCCAGCATACTTACTGTACCATTTGTTACCCCTTTTAACCTCCGCATTTGTGCTCTGTTAACTGGTAACCCTGGGATCATATCTTCTTCCTTAATTAGACTAATATGTGCTCCTGTATCTATTAAAAACTTCAATCCTCTACCGATTTCTTGGCAATGAGTCGTCATTACATCATTTTCTGCCTCGCAGTCTATCACCCTAACCTTGGGCCATTTGATGGTGGTAACACGAGACTGCTCTGTATCCCACCTCCTTAGTTTCCCGAAACCACTTTCTTCTTTCCTGAGGTTACTCCTACTTTTTCCCTACATTGGTATGCGGTATGCCCGTATTTATTACATATAAAACACTTGGGGGTTCGGCATTCCGTTGCCTTATGCCCACGTCTCTGACATTTCTCACAAATTATAATTTTACTACACATAGCATCCGTATGCCCTGACTCATCACAATTATAACAAACATTCTGGAACCTCCTAGCTTCCTCTGCCCTAGTGGGTGTCTTTACCCATCGTACTTTACTAATCATCTTTGGTTTCTTACATTATCTAGCAATGTGGCCCTTTTTCCCACAATTATAGCATTTTTCTCCCCAGTTATTTCTAATTTCCGTCTCTCTACGAGCCCCTTTATGAAATTGTCCCTTTTCTTTCATCGATAGCAGTGCACTTTCCTCCTGCTGTGCTATTTCTACTGCATCCCCAAGACTTATTTCTTCCCCTATGCTGCGCACAATCGTCTGTATTCTATCATTTACTAGCCCCTGAATAAAGCATGCACGACCTAGTGCGTAAACCAATTCTAATGCGCCTTTCAGCTGCGCCTTCTCTGTTACTCATGTTACGGCAACTCTGAACGATTTGGATAGCTCGTCTATCCTATTACCCCAAGATGCTACAGATTCTCCCGGATATTGCCTTGCTTGGAACATGCGACATGCGTAGAAATCTATGGTTCTCTTATCCGAATAATTCTCCTTCAATATGCTTCGAACCTCCGGCCAATTATTTGTTCGATCCCTCACTAATAGCTTCGCCCTGGCCTCCCCTGTTATTTTGGACTTTACATATTGGAACAATAACTTCTCGTCCTCACTTTTAACAACATCGAATGCAGCATTCACATTCTCAATGAACTCTTGTAATTCCCTTCGGTTACCCTCGAAAACCTTAGGAACTAAAACTAACGCATCTTTCGTGCTTATGCCACTCTTATCAGTACTGGAGGACGTCATTGTTTACAATTACAAAGGACCTTATTACTACTTCGACGTGCTGTCTTGCCTGTGTCTGCTGCTTGATCTACTCGCTGGGCTGCTGGACTCCTCTGGTCACTGTCTACTGCTGCGCTGCTCGTCCCGTCCGCTGGGCTCTGCTGGGCCTTCCTACTGCGGGCTCTGCTGCTCGATCTCTCGTTGGGCAGCTGGGCTCCTCTGGTCTGCCGAGTCTTGGGCACTGCTACTCGTACTGGCCTCTTCTTCTTGCAGTGATACTCGGTGGTACAACTGTCTGCTGCTACTTATCTTTCCCCCACCTTGGTATTATGCATCTACACATACATGGCACCACCCCACACCTGGCACCAAAAATTTTATGTCGCGTCCTGGCACAAGTCCCGGATACCAATATAGAGTTGGTCGAGCCTGCGTGGTGCAATCGGGACATTGACGACAATTATGGGTTTTGTGGTTCCCTTTAACTAGTCTTTATTACGGAGATGAGAGGGCTGGACTGTCTAAGGGCATGTAGGAGGTGTAGATACCTTAGACAATACTTCCAATAGGTAGCGGGTACAATGGGGGATTGACAGCACTGAAAAACAGTAAGGTGAGATTTCTCCTTTAACGTAATTTATTAAACTAATATCACAAAGAACATGTGAGGTGTCAGACCCTTCCCCTTACTCTGTAGACTTCTATAGATTCAGCCAGAATCTCCACTTTACTCTTCGTTTAAATAAAGGACCCTTATCCCATTCCACAGGAGACAAGCACCAGCCACTCGATGCTGCCTGGCCTTGGGCGCTGCTTGTGCCCTCTTCGACTTCTGCGATGACTCTGCTGCTTGCTGCTCGTGGATGCCCTTAAATACCCATTGTGAAGGTCTGCCCTGCTCGGACGCAGCCCTCGCATTCGCTTTCTCTAATTTATTTTTCGGTCTTCCCGGACATTTCGTCGCTGTGGACCTACATTGGTTTCGATATGTCGGGCCGAGTCCTGGACGGAAAGTTCCTTCTCACCCTCCAAGGTCCGAGAGACGCGCTGTTCGTATCCTTGACGTGTTTACTAGCTCAGGCTATTTGTACTGTGTGACACTTTTCCTTCCGTGTCTGCGGTACTGCGCGGTGTCCGCGTAAGAAATACTGGCTGAACCTTTACATTATGAATAGCTATGTCATTTTGTTAATTAAATCCTCTGGGGACCTGACAAGCCGTGCTATTCATATGTCTTGATTATCTTTACATTTTGTTTTTGTTTCACAGCCTTTTGCATTCATCATAAATCTTAGTTTTCTTTCACATTTAATTTATCTGAAAAATGAGTCCAATTAATATTTCTCATTACAATGTAATTATCCAAGATGACACACCCAAGTGTAATGAGGTCTTCAGTGCTTAATATGCAATGAGCTGTCTTCAAAACAGACATTGATAATTTATTTTAAATGACTTCTGTTGAATCCATCATCCACAACAAGAGTTATAAAATATTGCTTATTTTGTTATTTCGTTGGTGACCTCATTGTCTTCTGTGGAATGTGATGCTGGTCAGGGATTCTATTTCTGATAAGAACAAACATTAACAGGTGAAAGGATAGTGTTATTCATGTGGCTTCCAGTCATAGCTCAATGAAATAAAGTTTCTGAACTTTGAAACATCTAAATTCACTGATTTATGTGCACACTGAACCATTAACAAAAGATTCTTCTGCCTTCAGCAGTATTACAAAAACACATTACCTCCATTTATTCCTCCAAGACTGTACATTTTACATCACATTGTCACCAAGACTGGTTACAGTGAAGAAGAAGAGAGATACAATATAAAATGAAAGATGTAACAACTTTATGGATAATAATCACTGATACATCTGTGGGAACGGGATTGGTAATCGGGATATAGAAAACTTAATTCCCATGTATGTCGTAGCTCGTATATATTTACACTTGACACTGTGTCCGTACAGAATGAAGTGTAATAAAGAACTGACTAAAGTAAAGATGGAGGCTCAAAAGAGCACTTAGAGTTCAGAGATATTAAGTTTCATGGTCGATACGAACTATCGACGCCACACAGGTCACCCCCCCCCCCCCCCCCCCCCAGCAGTACGGAGTTCTACAGATGTCCAAGGGTGAGGGCATGCAGGTGTTGACATCGGTGGAAATTGTGCGTGTAGACAGGCGCACCACAGGTACTCCATCTCGAACGAGGTGGGTTGTGCAGACAGAGCGGCGAGAGGCATGTCCACTTCGTAGTCAGTCAGCCACCGTGGCCGGGTGAGACGGCGGCTGGCCCAGGAGTAAGTGGGCGGGGTCGTCGACGGCGTGGTGGAGGCGTGTGTGGCCCTTAAGTGGATCGAGCCGTCCGTAGAAATGAAAGCATGTAGAGATGCTCAATCACACTTGCGCGGGAGTGTGAGGTTGTGTGCAATGTTGACATGTAAGGGACCGTGTAATGGCAGGACCTCGGTATCTGTCAAAAGAATGAGCACTCGGTCATCGAACGTCACTATAGAAACGTCGTTCACTCCGTGCGGTGGCATGCTGCAGGACAAACTGATAGTACGTGTGTGTGTGTCTCTGACGTTGGAGGTGAGGGCGCGAAACCTGCGCAGGATGAAATGGGGCGAGGTTGGGAAACCAGCAAACGTTGGTGAACAGTTGCAGCGGAAGAGGTGTGCAGTGAGGTTGATGGGAGCACGTCTTCATTCTCGATCAAGGATGGATCGTCTGCAGAGTCCAACTGCAGCGGCGTGAGACCATCAAGGTCGACGAAAGCCGGTTTCAGGCGATGGAGAAAAGCTGTCTGTGTGCGGTCTTTAATCATGATATCAAAAGTCGTGTCCCCCTGCCACAGGACTTTGTAGGGGCCAAGATAAGGAGGTTGAAGAGGCTGCCTAACCGCATCATCATGCAGCATGACGTGGGAGCAGTCGGAGAGTGTGGTGGGAACATAAAGTCTCGGGCGGTGAGTGACTGATGGGCGGGTGCAAACGCGTTTGTTGAAAATGCGCGCGCATCCGACTAATGAAATCTGGCGAGGGGGGGGAAGATCGTTGCTAAACTGGGGAAGAATAAGTTCCCATGGTAGGACCAGATTCTCGCTGAAAACAAATTCAGATATAGTCCCTTGTAGGTCAGGTTTATAGGTCGAGCATAGACCCATGGAAGAGCTTCTGCCCAGAGACAATCCTGGTATCGAAGGGCCGTCTTGAGGGCGCGGTGCCATCTCTCCACCAACCCATTGCTTTGTGGGTGATAGGTGGTAGTGTATATTTTTTTAATACCGCAAATATTGCAGAAGATGGTGAAAAGGGAGGATTCGAACTGTCAACCCTGATCAGTGGTGATAGTGGTTGGGCATCCGAAACGAGCTATCCATGAGCCAATGAAAGACTTTGCTAATGTCTTGGCAGTAATGTTAGGAAGAGGGACAGCCTCGACCCAGCGAGACAAACTGTCGATAGTTGATAAGATATACCTATGGCCCTCCCAAGGAGGAAGGGGCGCGATCAGATCAATATGTATGTGACGGAATCGTCCTGCGGGAATGTCGCACTTGCCCAGAGATGGGGAGGTGTGGCGGCTGATCTTGTTACACTGGCAAGCGACGCAGCTGCGTGTCCAGCTTTGACAGTACTGTTTGATATTCTCCCAAAAAAAAAAAAGAATGTTGTGATATGAGATGTGTGGTGGCTTGAATGCCCTGGTGGGCTAGGTTATGCAGGGCGTCGAGATCCTGTTGGCGCAGCCCGGGTGGGAGCAAAGGACATAGGGTGCTGGTCGAAGAACCACACTAAACCTTGTCAGAAACATGAGGAAATTTAGCCTTTGTGAAAACAAGTGATGTTTTTGGGTCTCGTAGGAGAGCCGGAGAATCTTCGTCAGAAGCTTGGAGGGAGGCCAGATCGGAAAGATCAACGATGCGGCAAACAGCACTGATCTGCGAGAAGAAATCCACAGCAACGTTATCTGCACCCTTGATGGAACGGACGTCCATTGTGAATTGAGAAACCAGGTCAAAGTGGTGGTAACGCCGAGGGGGTGGGTCCTCAGGTGGGTTGCAGAACGCTTCTGCCAATGGTTTGTGATCAGTGAGGACGAAAAATGAACATCCCTCGTCGTCAGGGTGGAAATGTTAGATTGCCTCGTAAACAGCAAGCAGCTCTATATCGAATGCAGAATATTTTCTCTGAGCAGTAGACAGTTTCTTGGAGAAGAAATGAAGGGGAGAAACCGCCTCGGTGCCCGGTGAGTGAGAGAGGGGGAATGTTTTATCAACATGCATGGTAGCTGTCCGAGAGGGGCACGGTTGCAACACGCACTTGACTGTCATTAGCAGCACTGTTTGAAACACATGGCACTAGATGAAGTGAGCGCTACGGGGGGGTTGGAACTTCACATGCAAGTAAAGTGTTTGGACTAACCTGGTGAGAGTTTGAGTTAGGCTCGGCCAAGCAATCTTGTTTAGGTGGCAGTGCCATGGACTGCAGTTGCAGAAGCGAGGTATGAGCCGCGACGAGCTCGCTGTAAGTGGACGCGATTCATTGTTTCAGCTCCTCGTTGTCCTGGCGGAGTTGTGTCACCGAGTCATATTCTGACAGTAGGTTGGTAACGCAGGCACGATGTTGCCCATGAGGGTGGAGCCCTCGCGTGTGATATTGTATGTTGTGGTGGAAACAGTGTTGGACATAGGTGCAGGTGCACAGTATGTGAGGGTTTGTAGGATGGTGGAGCACTGAACCCTGTATGACGTTCGGAAATATTTCATAATGAGACAAAAAATCCATACCGAGGATTGGTTCATCGATGTCAGCAATGTAGAACGTCCACGGAAAACGTAGAGAAGGAGATGGGGTCACCGTAACCTTTACTGAGCCTGAGGTAGGTAATGTTGATGCTTTGACAGGTCGTAGAAGTAACTTCGTCTGTGAATAAGTGGGTGGAGCCATCGAAGTAGGTATGATCGACATGTCAGCACCAGTGTCGACCAGAAAAGCTAGACCTGATGCAATGGCAGTCACATAGAGATGACCACTCGGCCGGGCGGATGAGTGAATTTAGTATAATGTAAGAGGATGCCTTTTAGGTTCCCCACAGAACTCGGCATCTCTTAGTTCCTGCGGTTGACATTTGGGTGTTGACATGGCAACCTGCACTTCTTGGTGTCATCGCCGAATACTTTGTGGCACCAGCAGAAAGGGTGAGCAGAATGAGGAGGAGGTGGAGAGTGCGACAGCGAGGGCGGCTTGTCCTCGTTGATTTTCTCTGGTAAATAGAGCGATATATAAGGCGTGTGGGCGATCCTGGAGTGCTCAGACAGCAAAGAGAGTGAGTCGACGCTGCCAGGAGAAGTAGACAGGGTGGTGGCGGAGCGAGCCCTGCCTCTGCCGGCCGAAGGTCGGTATGCAGGGGTTGCTGTGCTAACGAACGGTGTGGAATGAACCGATGTTGCCGCAGCAGCAAATACAATTGGTCATCGATGCGTAGGCGGGAGCCAATGTACTCGAATGAGTATGTTAACAGATGGATCTGTAGATCGCTAGGTAGTTTGGCAGACCACACAGCCCATAGTGTGGGATCAGGCATGGTAGGCTCATTCACGAGCAATCGAAGGCGGCGCCAGAGTTGTGAGGGGGTGTGTTCCCCCAGGTGCTCCTTGTAGAGAATCTTGATTATTAACTCTTGTGGCGAGCAGGCAAGTCTTTCCATTATAGTCTTGTTTGAAAACTCGTATTTTGGTGCAGGCGGCGGCAAAAGGACCATGTCACAAATCAAAACCAAGTGGTCATGGAGGTGTGTGATGATTCAGAGAAACTTTGAGTTGTCATCAGACACATGATGTAACCCAAACAGATGCTCAATGAGCGCGAACCACGATGCTGGGTTGTCCTCGTATAAGTGCGGTAGCTTTGGCAGGTGGCCAGGAGGGGGTGTTGACGGCAGCTTCGATGTCTCCTGGGGTAGCAGCTCAACTGAGGCTGAGTCAGAGGCCGACGCGGTAGGCCCGGATTTAAACCAGGCGAGCGAATCCGTAGTAGCGGCAGCTGGCATAGTTGACTGTGTGTCACAAAAACATGGCGCGGCAGGCATGGACAGTACCGTGGAAACAGGTGGATGGATGGCACACAAGGGGGGTGCGGAAACTGGACCGTGAGTGACGAGTGCTAGATGGAAATGACTTGTTTGCAGAACAGGGCGAGAGACTGGCACGGCAGACACAGGCGGTGCTGTGGGAGCGGCAGGCGGTTGAGTGACCAGAAACGGGGACCCCCACAAGTGAAGGGGGGTTGGGGTTTGAGGACGCCACCTGCGTGGAAACTATCTGATGCATAACATGCCTGTAGTGCATGTGGCGGGCCACTGAGGTGAGGTAAGGGGTTCGTGTTATACGAAACACTGAATTGTGCATGTAAATTAGACACAACTGGAACACCACGTGTGCGGAACAGATCCAGTGCAGTTTGTAGTAACGGCAGCGTTCACATGGCCTGACAGTAACTGATGTAGCGTGTCGGTGGGTGGCTAAACACGTGATCGAATGGAGATCACTTTGTTCTTGAAACACTCGATTTGAAGAGACACAATTTGAAATATTGTTCAGTTCACATTTCCTTGTCGGATATGCATTATCTGGTGACACGAAACCTGAGTCCATTTTTCACTCTGACAGCGTAGTTGTCGACCGTTGAAAACTAATGAGGATAGCACACAACGTTGGTTGAGATCGTGAATCACTGTGCGTAAATGATGAATACGCCGTTAGTGAAGAAACGACGAAACTCAGTGAGCGGAGTTGTGCTTCCACATCTTCGAACAAGGCATTGTTTGGCATGGTCATTGCATAGTGCATATAACTTGTTGCATTAACACTGGTGCGGAAGACACGAAAAACAAACAAACTGCGGCGTCACCACTATGGGAACAGGATCGGTAATCACGATACAGAAAACTTAATACCCATATATGTCATATCTCGTATATATTTAAACTTGACACTATGTCCGTACAGAATGAAGTGTAACAAAGAACTGACTAAAGTAAGGTTAAGATGGAGGCTTGGCAGAGCACTTAGAGTTCACAGATATTAAGTTTCGTGGCAACTATCGATGCTACACATCTTTGAAACAGTTAATAAAATGAAATTTAATAAAATTCTTCAAAATTAATTCAGATACATATAAAATGAATATTTAAATATTAAACAATTGATTTTTTTATAAATGTATGTTATTTATGTCCAGCTGTAGATATCAGGAAATTTTTTATTTTATTCTTGACTTGATTACATTGTAACATTTACTCATTTACAGAGGACAAAAGTACAGAGAACTTTGCACTTCTGATTCTTAAGGGAAAAATCCTGAACTTGATTGTGCAAAAATTCTGTTCTCTCACAGTGTATAATAATTTATTTAGATCTGTTTAATGGCAGAAAAGTGTCATTGACATGCTAGTCATTTCATGGCTAGACTGGTGACACAGCCTGGTTAATTTCTTGTGTAATAAAGTCCCATGCATGCATAGGACAGTTGTTTTATTATATTACACAACTCATTTATTGTGTTCTCATTACATGTGATAAACTCAACTGCACTTATTTTTTAACTGTATGTAAAGGAACATCTTCTCGGGAAATATTCATATCTTAGCCAAAATTTCTGTCTTTTGTAACAGGCTGCTGTCAGAGTTTTATTTATTTATTTATTTTTTTATAGTTTTGAAGGTTAGCCCATTTTTCTGCACATGTCTTCAAATTAAGGAGATGGGTCCTGAATAAGTTGAAAGAACAAGCGGTTACCAAGAGTTTTCCAAAGGTTGCATTTGGCAACTACTGAATGAAACAGGAGAAAAGGATATAATAGGAGACTAATGGATAGCTTTGATAGATGAAATAGAGAAGGCAGTAGCAGAACAACTAGACAAAATGACAAGGTTCAGTAGAAATCATTAGAAAACACAGGAGAGGTTAAATTTAATTGATGAAAGGAAAAAATATAAAAAAGCAGCAAGTGAAGTAGGGAAAAGGGACTACAGATATTTGTAAAATGAGAGTGACAGGAAATACAAAATAGCAAAGCAAGAATGGCAAAGCTGTAAAAATATGCACACCGATGGGAGTGAAAGACACCACTTATGGGGAAGTTGGAGAAAATAAAAAGAGCTATATGAATATCAAGAGACCAGGTGGCAAGACAGTATTAAGCAAAACATGCCAGAGGACTATACGAAGAGTTATAATGAATGAAATAAATTTGAAGATAATGTTTTGGACAGGGAAGAGGAGGCAGATAAAAATGAGATGGGAGATGTGATATTGCAAGAAGAACTTGACAGTGCACTGAAAGACCTGAGCCAAAACACAAGACCTGTAGTAGACAATATTCCCTCATAGTTAATAAGATCTAGGCATAATCAACCCTGAAAAAAATATAGCTCCTGGTATGCAACATATATGAGGTAACCAAAATTCCCTTAAACACCAACAAAAATGTGATACTCCCCAATTCTGAAGAAGGCACGTATTGACAGGTGTGAATATTGTGTGTGTGTGTGTGGAGGGGGTTGTAAATAGCCTTTCACTCCCTGTGTTTTTTACCACTGGTACCTTCAGAATTTCAAAGAGAGTACTCCAGTCAACATTGTCAGAAGTTTTCTCTAAGTCAAAAAATGCTGTAAACAATGGCTTGCCTTTCCTTAATCTATATTTTAAGATAAGTCATAGAGTCAGTGTTGCCTCACGTGTTCCTACATTTCTCTGGAATCCAAACAGATCTTTTCCAGTGTCAGATCCTACCAATTTCTCCATTCTTCTCTAAAGAATTCTTATTAGTATTTTGCAAACATGAATTATTAAACTGATAGTTTAGTAATTTTCACACTTGGGAGTAAGTGCTTTCTTTGGAATTGGAATTATAACATTCTTCTTGAATTGCCAAAACTCGTGGTGAAAATAATAATACTTATCAATTTGCGTGGCTGTTTGGCAAATTTCTTTGTTAAAAAATTATTTTTGAAGTCTGATGGTATTTCACCTATTTCATACATCTTGCCCACCAGATGGAAGAGTTTTGTCATTGCTGGCTCTCCCTAGGCTGTCAGCAGTTCTGATGAAATATCGTCTACTCCTGGGGCCTTGTTTCAACTTAGATCTTTCAGAACTGTGTCAAATTCTTCTTGCATGATCATATCCCCATTTCATCTTCATCTACGCCTACTTCCCTTTCTGTTATATTGCCTTCAAGTTTATCTCACTCGTATAGACCCTCTGTATACTCCTTCCACCTTTCAGCTTTCCCTTCTTTGCTTAGGACTGGTTTTCCATCTGAAATCTTGATATTCAAGTAGCTGATTCTCTTTTCCCTGAAGGTCTCTTTAATTTTCCTGTAGGTATTATCTATTTTTCCCCCACTGAAATATGTTTCTAAAGCCTTACGCTTGTCCTCTAGCCATTCTGCTCTTCCTGTCAGTCTCATTTTTAAAATATTTGTGTTCCCTTGCACTTGTTTCATTTGCTGCATTTTTATATTTTCTCCTTTCATCAGTTATATTCTTGTGTTACCTGAGGATTTCTACTAGGCCTTGTTTTTTTTTTACCTATTTGATCCTTTGCTGCCTTAGCTATTTCATCTCCTAAAACTACCCATTCATCTTTTGCTGTACTCCTTTCTCCTGTTCTAGTCAGCGGTGGCCTAATGCAACCTCTGGTTTTTTCGGCTTATCCAGGTCCCCATCTCCTAAGTTTCCACTTTTTTCCAAGTTCTTGAGTTTTAATCAACACTTCATAACCAATAAATTATGATCAGAGTCCACATCTGTACCTTGGAATATCTTACAGTTTAAAATCTGGCTCCTAAATCTCTGTCTTCCCGTATATAATCAATCTGAAACCTTCTGGTGTCTCCAGGTCTTTTCCACGTATGCAGTCTTCTTTTATGATTCTTAAACTAACTGTTAGCAAAGATTAACTTATGCTCTGTGCAAAATTCTACCAGGTGGCTTCCTCTTTCATTTCCTTCCCTCTGTTCATATACACGTACTATTTTTCCTTCCCTTCCGTTTTCTACTATCAAATTCCAGTCCTGCATCACATTTAAATTTTTGTCTCCTTTAAGTATCTGAATAATTTCTTTTGTCTCATCATACATTTCTTCAATCTCTTCATCATTGGCAGAGCTAGCTGGCATCTAAACTTGTACTACTGTGGTAGGCATGGGCTTCTTGTTTATCATGGCTACAGTAATATGTTCACAAAGCTGCTCATGGTAGCTTATCCAGATTCCTATTTTCTTATTCATTATTGAACCTGTTCCTGAATTAACCCTATTTGATTTTGTATTTGTAACCCCGTATTCAGCTTACCAGAAGTCCTGTTCCTCCTGCCTCCAAACTTCACTAATTCCCACTATATCTAACTTCTACCTGTTCATTTTGCTTTTTAAAAATTCTAACCTACCTGACTGATTAAGGGATCTAACACTCCACACTCCAATCCGTACCACCAGTTTTGTTCCTGCTGATGATGAAATCCTACAAAAGTAAACCAAGGGTGATGTAGTCAAATCAAGTATGGTGATACTGAGGGAATCAGGTTAGGAAATACAACACTGTGAAGTAGTAGAAAACTTTTTTATCTGGGTAGAAAAATAAATGCTGATAACAGGTGTAAAGTGGCTATAAAATGCAAAGATGCAACACAGGAAAAACATGTTAACATCTAATATTGGGAAGTCTTTTCTAAAAATATTTATTTGGAGTGCAGCCTCATATGGAAGTGAAATGTTGAAATGGGGATGAAAAACAGAAGGGAACAAAAGTTTTTGGAATGGGTGCTACAGAAGTATGCTAAATGTCAGATAGGTAGATGAGGTAACTGATGAAGAGATGCAGAATCTAAACAGTGAGAAACGAAATTTATCTCATGATTTGATTAAAAGAAGGGATCAATTTATAGGATAAAAGGAAGACATAAATGCAATTCGGAGATGTGCTGCTAGATTTCTTACCAGAAGTGTCAGTGAACACACAGGTGTTATTGAGGTGCCTTGTGAACTCAAATGGAAATTTCTGGAGGGAAGACAATGTTCATTTCACAAAACACTATTGAGAAAAATTAGAAAACAAGCATTTACAGCTGACTGCAGAATGATTCTACTGCCATCAACCTAAATTTCATGTAAGGACTGCAAAGACAAGAGAAAAAAAGGACTTGTATGGAGGAGTATAGCAGTCATTTTTCCCCTCAATTTGTGAATGGAACAGGAGAGGGAATGATTATCTATTGATGGTACAAGGTACTGTCCACAATGCACCATACTGTTGCTTCCAGAGTGTATATGTGGATGTAGATGTACATTCTGAGGCATCGAGGAATAGTTAATTTTGTAATGTAAAGAACTGTAGAAGTAAAATTTGAATAGCTAGACCAAGGCTTGACTGCAGCGAGCAGGTCACATGGATGTTGGCTGCAGTAATTACATGGATATGAAAAGACTTGCACAGGATAGACTAGTGTGGACAGTTAAAACAAACTGTTCTTTGGAATCAGCTTTAAGATAAAGTTGTGGGATATTGGTATATTTACATCTATTTTCTTACCCTCACTCGCTACATTTCAATGTTATCTTGAGCTGGGAAAGAATCATGAGCACTTTTTAACTTATTTTTCAAAATCATTTTCCTCTTTTTCGTTGTGTTATAACACTATGTCTAAAGCTGAATTTAATTTTCAGTGTCTTATCGTACGAAGGACTCTGTCAGCAACAGGAACACAACTGGATAATCAGAGATCAAGGAATACTCAGCTTTGCCTTGAAAAGGAATCAAAGCAAAATCGCATTGATGAACTGAGGCTTGTCACTTCACAGCTCAAGAAGCGATTGGAAAAGGCAACTGATCGCACCACAACTGCAACGGAACAAGCTAAGAGCCTGGAGGAAATGATTGAGGTAAAAAGAGTATAATTCTGATGTAAGCCTTTATAATTGGTTATATTTAGAAAATAAAACACTTTAACAACTCCAAATATGTGTGCGTATGCACAAATTTTGAAAACACATTCCTAATGATAAATGTAAAAATACTCTTGGTGTGATAACATAGTAAATATAAATTGAGGGTTTGAAGTCATGTAGGGCAAGTGGGGTTGAAGGATACTTGTAAGGATAATTCTCATGCATACAATTCAGGTAAGTTTAATCGAGATTGCCCAGGTTATGCAGCAGCTACTGAAGTTGATCATGTTGTACTAAGTAGCATGCTCTGCTACTAAGTGGCTCTAATACAGTTTGGCAGCATCCATTTATTTGCTATAACCCCACAAAAGAATTTGTGGAAGTAGCAGCGAAACTGATGTATGGCATAGCTGTTTATTCAGATTGTTCCGCCTCCATTAAGGTAGAATAAACCTGTGTCAGGACAGCAGTAGGATGTACTGGATGGGTGCATGGATCTCATGTTATAAATAACATCTTGAAGAGTCAGACTGGGAGCATAGAAACAAACACTTGTTGGTCATGGCACACCTCGCACTTGACATTTGCTTATTCTGAATTTTAGGAGATACTGCAATAGGGAAAGTCTATTTGTGTGAATTTAAGTGACAGTGTCATTCCATCTGGCGATAGTGTGGATGTAATGCCAGAGAATGCTATTACAAGAGTGGAATGATCTTTTCTTAGTTAGGCCAGCAAATGATAAAGTAAAATAGTCTTCCCATTTATGCCTCAGCACTGGCAAGAACATTGATAAGGCATTTATCATACCAATGCACCAACACAGAAGGCAGTTCACGTGATTTGTTTGACAGATATTATTTGCTTGACTTTGGTGTTCATAAGTGACTCATTATACCAACAATGTATGGATTGTAGTTTTGTTTCTGGTGTGGTATGCAACATCCATGTTTCAACCTCAGTGACAATATAACTGAAAAACTCATCACCCTGTCTCATGCTCCTGGAAGAATGTCACAGACTTGAGTTCTTATGGCAGTTGCTTTGGCACTCAACTGGTGCACAGTTTGTGAAAATCAAGCCTCAACAGTGCTTGAGAGATCTGGGAAAAGGGGTGGTAGAGTTCTGAAATAGTGAAGCATTGATTCTGAGAGTAGTCATCCATTTCACTCTTTGTCATACACTTCCCTTCAACCTTCAGTGAATACCTGATCAATTGTCTTGAGTCATTTCCCCTCTCTTCCCTCCTGCAGAGCAACATTTACACACGACATCCTCAATTTTTTTTGTTTTTTAAAGATGTATTTGAATCTGTCTTTGCCAGTAGTACTGTGGATATTATTCACTGATATATTCACGTGTCCTGTCATCTTGTCCTTCCTTCTTTTAGTTAATTTCTTCTACTTACTCCTTTTCTCACAGAGTCCACAGAGAACCTCCCTATTTCTTTATTTTTTTCCATGCACTCAATTTTCAGAAGCATTCTGTAACTCTCCATCACAAATCCTTTACTTCTCTTCATTTTCAGTTTTCCCACAGTGTGTGACATACAGTGTTGTGATCTACATGCATATCCTCAGCAGTTCCCATCTCATATTAATGTTTACGATAATAGTAGACTTAGTGTTCTCTTTTGCTTTGCCATTTTGCTTCTTTTGACCTCCTTCCTTTGTCCATCATGTGTTATTTTGCTTGCAAGGTATCAGAATACCGTCACATTGTCTGTGATGTAGTCACCTATTCTGACATCAAGTTTCTCTCAATCAGATTTGTACTACTCCTCAATACTTAAGTCCTTATGTAGTTTACTCTCAGTTCATATACTATGCTTAGTAGACTATTCACTCTATTCATAAGTCCAGAGAGTAGCAATGTTATCAATGAAGCTTTATCTGTATCTTGTCACCCTGAATGTTAATCTCACATCTTTCTCTTATTTCCGCCATTGCTTCTTTATGTCTAGGTTGCACAGTAGGGCAGAAAGATAGCATCCCTGTCTTACACTGTTTTTTAACCCCAAGTACTTCTTTCTTTGTCTTCTGTTCCATCTTGATTATCATACAGATTGTATATTATCCCTCTTTCCCCATATTTTTTACCAATTTTTCTGAAAATTTCAAACATTTTGCATCATTTTATATTGTTCAATGCTTTTTATGGATTGACAATTTGAATGAAGATAAATTAATTTTTCTTAAGCTTAATTCTATTATCAAGTTGTGATGCTACAATACGATAGCTGGAGGCAGCCAGCGCAAGCCATCTAATGGCAAAAAGGTGACACTAAGCGGTGTCAACACAATTTTGGGAGCCGATTGGATGAACGACAACCATATAATTATAGATTGTGATCCAGTGTGATAGTTAAAAATGCAAAGGAAGAGAAAAGAGTTAAATTCATAGGACAAGTGATAAGTGAAAGTGACCAGTTACACTCTCTACAAATAGTAGAGTTACCGTATGGAACCTATTATGATGAAGTAAATGCAAAGAACTTTTGGTTAGAGGACGATCGAGAGATAATAAATAAGCGAGAACAGATGAGGGAGAAAGTAGAAAGTATTCAGACTATTAATGAAGAAAAGAAAGAAGAATTATACCTGATATTAGTCAATAATGAGAGAACTTTTTCAAAAGAACCGGGAAGAATAGAACATTTTGAATGTAGGTTGCATGTGAAAACACATGAACCATTTTATAAGAAACTGTTCAAGATATCGCTAGCTAAGAGAGCAGCAGTCGCTGAGGAACTAGAGAGAATGGAGAAGTTAGGAGTCATTTAAAGAAGTGATAGTAACTATAATAACCCAATTATGTGTGTGGAGAAAAAAGATGGAGGTATTCGAGTAGTACTCGATGCGCTAAAATTGAATACTATAGTTGAAAGAGAATTCGATAAGCCAGATTGTTTAGATAAGATAATACAAAATTTTAACGGGATACAGTATTTGGGTAGTCTCGATTTAACAGCTGGGTATTGGCAGGTGCCATTAGCTGCTGAACATAGAAAATATATAGCATTTTCATTTGGGGGTAAATGTTACCAATATTGTGTGGTATCATTTGGACTCAACATATCAGTGTCAATTTTTATAAGAGCACTGGATAAAGTCTTGGGGAAAGAATTGAGTAAGAAAGGAACTGTATATGTAGACGACATTTTAATTGCGATGGAGAGTTGGATGAAACATTGTGAAATTTTAAATGAAGTATGTCAGGCAATACAGAAAGGAGGAATGACACTGAGGTTCAAGAAGTCAGATTTTCTAAAGAAGAAAACATGTTTGTGGTATACCTCATTAGTAGTCAAGGAATTAGGAAAGACCCAGCAAAAATGCAAGCAATAAAAGAATTCACAGTTCCCAAGTGTAGGAAGCATGTGAAGTCGTTTTTGGGATTGTGTGGATTTTATAGAAAATTTGTACCAGATCAGGCTTTTAATAATCCAGCACTAAATGAGTTGTTGAAAATGGGTAAGATATTTATTTGGACGAAAGAGTGTCAAGAGGCGTTTGAAGTTTTGAAAGCTAAATTGAGTGAAGATAACGTATTGAGTCACCCAGATTTGAAATTGCCTTTTTGTTTAGAGACAGAGAGCAGTGCATATGGGTTAGGTGCCCATTTGTTTCAAGTAGGAAATAGTAATGGAAAGGAAGAAAGGAAATCCATTGTGTTTGCTAGTGAAACTTATGGGCTCTTAAGAAGTTTTATTATTTTCTATGGGGACATAAAAAAATAGGAGTGCGGGTACGCTACTACAAACAGCATAGTGAACGCATTATTGTGGCCAAGATAAGACACGAAGCCCACACCTACTACAGTAGTATAAGTTTATATGCCAACTAGCTCTGCAGATGATGAAGAAATTGATGAAATGTGTGATGAGATAAAAGAAATTATTCAGGTAGTGAAGGGAGACGAAAATTTAATAGTCATGGGTGACTGTAATTCGAGATTAGGGAAAGGGAGAGAAGGAAACATAGTAGGTGAATATGGATTGGGGGTAAGAAATGAAAGAGGAAGCCATCTGGTAGAATTCTGCACAGAGCACAACTTAATCATAGCTAACACTTGGTTCAAGAATCATAAGAGAAGGTTGTATACATGGAAGAATCCTGGAGATACCAGAAGGTATCAGGTAGATTATATAATGGTAAGACAGAGATTTAGGAACCAGGTTTTAAATTGTAAGACTGTATCCAGGGGCAGATGTGGACTCTTACCACAATCTATTGGTAATGAACTGTAGATGAAAACTGAAGAAACTACAAAAAGGTGGGAATTTAAGGAGATGGGACCTGGATAACTGACAGAACCAGGGGTTGTACAGAGTTTCAGGGAGAGCATTAGGGAACGATTGATAGGAATGGGGGAAAGAAATACAATAGAAAAAGAATGGGTAGCTTTGAGGGATGAAATAGTGAAGGCAGCAGAGGATCAAGTAGGTAAAAAGACGAGGGCTAGTAGAAATCCTTGGGCAACAGAAGAAATATTGAATTTAATTGATGAAAGGAGAAAATATAAAAATGCAGTAAATGAAGCAGGCAAAAAGGAATACAAACATCTCAAAAATGAGATCCACAGGAAGTGCAAAATGGCTAAGCAGGGACAGATAGAGGACAAATGTAAGGATGTAGAGGCTTGTCTCACTAGGGGTAAGATAGATACTGCCTACAGGAAAATTAAAGAGACCTTTGGAGAGAAGAGAACCACTTGTATGAATATCAAGAGCTCAGATGGAAACCCAGTTCTAAGCAAAGAAGGTGGAAGGAGTATATAGAGGATCTATACAGGGGCCATGTGCTTGAGGACAATATTATGGAAATGGAAGAGAATGTAGATGAAGATGAAATGGAAGATACGATACTGCGTGAAGAGTTTGACAGAGCACTGAAAGACCTAAGTCGAAACAAGGCCCGGGGAGTAGACAACATTCCATTAGAACTACTGATAGCCTTGGGAGAGCCAGTCCTGACAAAACTCAACCATCTGGTGAGCAAGATGTATGAGACAGGCGAAATACCGTCAGACTTCAAGAAGAATATAATAATTCCCATCCCAAAGAAAGCAGGTGTTGACTGATGTGAAAATTACCGAACTATCAGTTTAATAAGTCACAGCTGCAAAATACTAATGCGAATTCTTTACAGACGAATGGAAAAACTGGTAGAAGCCGACCTCGGGGAACACAGTTTAGATTCCGTAGAAATATTGGAACACGTGAGGCAATGCTGACCCCCATGACTTATCTTCGGAGAAAGATTAAGGAAAGGCAAACCTACGTTCCTAGCATTTGTAGACTTAGAGAAAGTTTTTGACAATGTTGACTGGAATACTCTCTTTCAAATTCTGAAGGTGGCAGGGGTAAAATACAGGGAGCGAAAGGCTATTTACAATTTGTACAGAAACCAGATGGCAGTTATAAGAGTCAAGGGGCATGAAAGGGAAGCAGTGGTTGGGAAGGGAGTGAGACAGGGTTGTAGTCTCTCCCCGATGTTATTCAATCTGTGTATTGAGCAAGCACTAAAGGAAACAAAAGAAAAATTCAGAGTATGTATTAAAATACATGGAGAAGAAATGAAAACTTTGAGGTTCGTCGATGACATTGTTATTCTGTCAGAGACAGCAAAGGACCTGGAAGAGCAGTTGAACGGAATGGACAGTGTCTTGAAAGGAGGATATAAGATGAACATCAACAAAAGCAAAACGTGGATAATGGAATGTAGTTGAATGAAGTTGGGTGATTCTGAGGGAATTAGATTAGGAAATGAGACACTTAAAGTAGTAAAGGCGTTTTGCTATTTGGGGAGCAAAATAACTGATGATGGTCAAAGTAGAGAAGATATAAAATGTAGACTGGCAATGGCAAGGAAAGTGTTTCTGAAGAAGATAAATTTGTTAACATCGGGTATAGATTTAAGTGTCAGGAAGTCGTTTCTGAAAGTATTTGTATGGAGTGTAGCCATGTATGGATGTGAAATATGGACGATAAATAGTTTGGACAAGAAGAGAATAGAAGCTTTTGAAATGTGGTGCTACAGAAGAATGCTGAAGATTAGATGGGTAGATCACGTAACTAATGAGGAGGTATTGAATAGAATTGGGGTGAAGAGGAGTTTGTGGCACAACTTGACAAGAAGAAGGGACCGGTTGGTAGGACATGTTTTGAGGCATCAAGGGATCACAAATTTAGCATTGGAGGGCAGCGTGGAGGGTAAAAATGGTAGAGGGAGACCAAGAGGTGAATACACTAATCAGATTCAGAAGGATGTAGGTTGCAGTAAGTACTGGGAGATGAAGAAGCTCGCAGAGGATGGGGTAGCATGGAGAGCTGCATCAAACCAGTCTTAGGACTGAAGACCACAACAACAACAACATGGGGACATAAGGTGATAATTTACAGTGATCATCAGGCATTGAATTTTTGACGAAATGCAAATTGTCACATAGTCGATTGACTAGGTGTAGCCTGTATTTACAACAATTTTACTTTGAAATTAACAATACCAGAGAAGATAAATTGCTACTCACCATATAGCGGAGATGCTGAGTCGTGATAGGCACAATAAAAAGATTTACACAATCATGTGTAGTTCCAGCTCTCTGAGACTGCAGACGTGTGTGCAAGTTGCGTTTGCGTGAGTGTGTGTGTGTATGCGTGTGTGTATGTGCGTCTACTGCTGACAAAGGCCTTAATGGCCGAAAGCTATGATTGTGTGAATCTTTTTATTGTGCCTATCGCGACTCGGCATCTCCACTATATGGTAAGTGACAACTTTCCTTCTCTGGTATTGTTACATTCCAACCTGTATTTTCCATTGTTTGATTTTGAAATTAAGTACATAAAAGGAGAACACAACGTAGTGGCAGATGCATTATCAAGTTTGCCTATTGGTATGACAGCCACAGATAACGATACAGAAGTAGAGGGTTGTAAAAGAATCTACCGTATTAAAGGGGTAAGATATCAAAAGGAAGTTAAGAATATATATATAAAAACATGAGGAGAGAACAGAATGATGATCAGCTTTGGGCAATGGTAAAGCACGAATTTAGACAGAAGAATAACACAAAACTGACAAAGTATTACTGTATACAGGGTGTCCCAGCTATCTTGTCCACCCAAAATATCTCTGGAACAATAACAACTATTGGAAAATGACGTTCACTGGTATCAGTGTAGGGTTGGGACCCATGAATGTACATATTTGGAAACATTCTAAAACGAAAGCATATGTGTTTTTTAACACAAATTTATGTTTGTTTAAATGGACCTCTTATATTTTTTCTTCAGCAATCCATAGCATGACAAAGTACATACACAATGGCGTTGATTGCATCGCAATATTCCCATTACATCCCGAGATATTGAGGCGCGAAGTTGACGCTTGAAACACCCGACATGCACTGCTAGCGCACGTCCTGAGGCTCAGGTGTGAACCCCATGCTGCCCGTAATCGCGATGTGATTGACATGTGTAATCACACCTCCATTCTTATCAAGAGGTCCGAAACGAATAATACGGTCTGCTACCATCAACTCTCATAAGCACATAATGGTTTCCCTCTTGCACGTTTTACGTATCTACGTACACAATATGAACCAGTACCGATCGGTGTACACCCGTCAGGTTGTCTTATTTATCCTGCACACCCAAAATAAGGTTTATCTAATGCGTTATATGACCCATTGTGCCTGTCGTGCAGGGCCTGGCTCTACCTAGTCAAGTGTCCAATGTAGTTCCCACTACTGCCACAGTTACCACTTCACCTTGTTTATGATTTGCGACCCATGCAAACTCCTGTACTCCACCACCCTCCGAGCATCCCATTTGTTGTTGCTTTGGCGTGCAGTACACCGCTTGCCAGTGTAGTCGTGCATCAGAGTAATCTAGTGACGGCATGGAGGTAGTACACATTGTGAATAAACGTTGTGTTGTGGAACTTATACTGTACAGTATAATGTACACACATGAAGATGTGGTAGAAATTCTGCTGATCTATGGAGAACGTACGTTGATGGGAAATACGTTATGAGATTGCTTGTTTGTTGATAGTACTGTTAGCGAACATTATGATTATTAAGTTAATATGTCTGTTTTCTACCCTACTCTACATACCTGTACTGTACCCTGTTGCAGGCGGATGAAATGCTGTTCAGGCAGAACGACTGTACAGAAGACGATTCCCTGACAAGCCATCGCCTTCGTGCCGGATGTTTGGTCGTCTCACATCTCGTCTTCGTGAAACGGGAAGCTTAAATCCAAGACCTCGACATCGTCCTAGAACATGCACAGATGAACGTGCTGAAGTTGCTGTGCTCGCTACCATAGCTGTGAATCCTCAAATCAGCACACATCAAATTGAATGTGAAGTTGGTGTGTCGAAATCAAGTGCACGGCGTATTCTTAAACGTCATAAATTTCATCCTTACCATGTTCATTTACACCAGGATCTTCATGGAAATGACTTCCACATTAGGGTAACATTTTGTCGGTGGGCTCAGCAAAAACTTCTGCCTAATCTAAATTTTTTTGCAGATGTTCTCTTTACCGACGAGGCATCATTCTCCAACAAAGGAATTGTCAATATGAGGAATATGCATTATTGGTCCGCAGACAATCCAAAATGGCTCTGTCAGGTAGAGCATCAACGTCCGTGGAAAGTTAATGTTTGGTATGGGATTATTGGAGATACCATTATCTGACCTTTCTTTATAAATGGCATCCAAAATGGCAGACAATACTCCTGATTTATACGACACAATCTTCCTGTTCTCTTGGACACCATACCTCTAAACCAGAGAATGGTCATGTGGTATCAGCATGACGGATGCCCTGCACATAACGCCTTACGAGCACGATGACTTCTGAACCGTAAGTTCCCTTGTAGGTGGATTGGACAAGGTGGCCCAGTTAGGTGGCCTGCCCGATCTCCGGACCTTACACCGCTGGATTATTTTCTTTGGGGAGCAGTGAAGGATGCTGTTTACCAACGTGAACCAACAACACCAGAGGACATGAAGCAACGCATTATTGATGCTTGTACAGCCATCAAAGAGGAAACAGTAGCACGAAGTAGGGCATCCTTCATACGCAGAGTGACCCTATGTATGCAAGCCAATGGGCATCACTTTGAGCATGAGATGTGAATGCTATGTTTAGTATGTAGTGCTGGTATCACAGTGGAAGTTTCTACAAAGGGCCATTTTACCCAGTGATGTTAAGAAACATTTGTTTGCAACAATTTGTCGTTTAACGCATTAGATAAACATAACATTGATAATTATGTGATGATAAAACTAATTGGTTAAACATGTTTACATTCATCTTCTATGTCCTACCTGAACTTCCCAAATCAAAACATTTTTACCTAAACAACGGTAAAACTTTTAGTCCACTTGCTCGTTTCACTAAAACCATCAACATGAATTTTACTATTACGAGTGAATGATTAACTGTCACTTGCGCTAGATCTACAGTAAAGTAAAGTTTTAACGTTGAACAGCATTACCTTTTTGTAACGGATTAACGATAAGTGAAGTTAACTTTGTGACTAATGTTGCGGTACACAGATATGTTACAGAACCGCATCACCCCTAGCCTATGGGATAAATACCTGCTGGAATGTACGACGTTAATGCAGGATGGCAGCAGACCGTATTATTCGTTTCGGACCTCTTGATAAGTATGGAAGTGTGATTACGCATGTCAATCACATCGCGATTATGGGCAGCATGGGGTTCGCGCCTGAGCCTCAGGACGTGCGCTAGCAGCGTATGTCGGGTGTTTCAAGCGTCAACTTCTGCGTCTTAATATCTCGGGATGTAATGGGAATATTGCGATGCAATCAACGCCATTGTGTATGTGCTTTGTCATGCTATGGATTGCTGAAGAAAAAATATAAGAGGTCCATTTAAAAAAACATAAATTTGTGTTAAAAAACACATATGCTTTCATTTTAGAATGTTTCCAAATATGTACATTCATGGGCCCCAGCCCTACATTGATACCGGTGAAAGTCGTTTTCCAAAAGCTGTTATTGTTCCAGAGATATTTTGGGTGGACAAGATAGCTGGGACACCCTGTATATAAAGGAGTATTATATAGGAGAAGGGAAGAAATGTCTGATGTATGGGGAGTGTGTTGGCCAGAGAAGTACGTAATAACTCTAATTGACTAAGTACATTTAAATTATGGACATTTTGGACCAAAGAAGTATTTAGAGAGATTGAATGAATCTGTGTATTTTAATAATATGGCAAGACAAATTCAAGATACGATAAAGGCGTGAATTGTGCCAAAAAGCTAGTGTCCAATCAGAAGAGCAGAGGTCCTATGCAGTCAATTTTGCCTAACGATGTATTAGAAATAGTGGCTTTAGTTTTTTGTGGTCCATTACCCAGAACCACAGGGGTTTTTTGTTACGTATTTGTCACCTTAGATATTTTCTCCAAATTTATAAAATTATACCCAATGAGAAAAGCAACGGCAAAATTGGTGTGTGACAAAATGATCAAAGACTCTTTTTTGAAAGTTGGGAAGCCTAAGAGTATATTAACAGACAATGGGCCCCAATTTATTTAAAAAAAGTGGAAAAATAGTATGGAGTTACAAGGAGTCGAAGTTAAGTATATATCAGCATACCCTGCTGCAGGTAATCCAGTGGAACGAAGTATGCGTGAAATAGGGAGACTACCTCGTACATATGCCTATGATAAACATTGCAATTGGGGAAGGTATGTGCAGGACATAAATGTTATGAACAATGTGGGACATGAGAGTACAGGTTTTACACCTAATGAAATTTTAAAGGGAATTAGGGAAAATAACTTGGTTGAGGAGTGTATGGACTATCCGCCCAGAAAAGAAGTAGACATAATGGAAAAGAAATGCTTAGTGAGAGAACAGTTAGAAAAGAAAAGTATCGCACGGAGGAAACAACATGAAAAAAAGAGGGAAATTTACAAAAATTGAAATAGGGGATTTAGTATTGGTGAAAACCCACATTAAATCAAAAGAAATAAATTCAAAATTCTTTCATATATATAAAGGTCCATTTGAGGTAGCTGACATTCTGTATACCAATGTATTTTACTTGATCTTCCCAGAATTGAAAATGAAATATGGCACTTGAAATATTGTTGAGCTGAAATTGTATAGAAAAAGAGATACCAAGAGCTGTCATAAATAAAGACCAGGGATGTAGAAAATAATTTGAATAATATTAAGGGTTTCACAAAAGGAATGAATACTGATGTGGTAGGTTGAGGATTAAATGAGAGAGGTGAATAAAAAGATGCATAGACAATATAAGTAACAGAAAAGACTGTGAAAAGTAAGTATAAAAGCTGTGGTGAATCTTAAATTTGTCTACAGAGTCATGGTAAACATTTATCATGTAAAAAAGTGTTAATGTTATTGTGTGTTAGGGGCAGCGACAATAATGTAAAAGAATTGTAAAAGAGAGTTTGTCTACCTGTTGATAAAGTATAGAAATGTTTCAAAGAGTGTAATTTAGAGAATAAGGAAATCAGATTATTTAGTGGTCTATAAGATATTTATGACAATGGTTATGCGTAGAAAAAAGTAAATGCTGAGTGTCACATGACCTAGCCATTTCACCCCGTGGTAATTTAATACCTTGTGATGAAATGGAGAGGGATGTGTGACGCTACAATAAGATAGCTGGAGGCAGCCAGGGCAAGCCATCTAGTGGCAAAAAGGTGATGCTAAGCAGTAGTATTAATATAAAATAATGTTGAGAGAGGGCACCAGGGAATGGAGACAGCCAGCAAGAGGCATCTAGCATGTTAAAAGAGAAACGGTACTGCTAGCCTTACCCGGGGACAGTACTCCCCCTTTGAAAATGTAAATAGTGTGTAAAGAAAATAGGTAATAAGTAAATGAGTAAAAATAATAATTAAGCTGTACTGATGGAAGAAGAATAGATAAAAGTAAATAGACTATAAATAAATGAACCAGTAATATTACAAGAATAACAAGGGGGGAGTTCAAAACGTCGACCCAATAGAGTGTGGACAGATGAGCAGAGACGAGCAGTTGGTGAGAGAATGAAGAAGTACTGGGAAGAACGGAAGAAAAAGAAACACCATAAGTCTTAAGTTGTATGCGGTCCATAACTGGCCAAATTCATAAATAAAATTAAAAAAAAAAAAATTCTTGTCAGCAACTTGGATATGTGAGCTATTAAGGTAACTGTGTGATAGTTCTCACACTTATCTGCCATTACCATCTTCGGGATTGTATGGTTGATATTTTTCCGATAGTCTAATGATACATTTCCAGTTTCATAAATTCTACACACTAATTTTGATATTTACTTGCCACTTTCCCTAATGATTTTAGAAAGTCCAAAAAAAAAAATGTTATCTGTTCCTTCTGCTTTGTTTGATCGCAACTGTTCCGAAGCTCTGTCAAAGTCTAATGCTGGATCCTCTATGTCTTCTAAATTGATACCTTTTTGTTTTTTAATCACATCAGCAGACTGCTCTTCCTCCATCATAGGGATCCCCAGTCTGCTCTTTTCAGCTATCCACTCTCTCCTCTGCATTTGACAGTGGAATTCCTACTGCACATGCAATGCTGATGACTCTTTTTAATTTACCAAATCAATTTTAAATTTTTTATATACTGAATCTATTCTATTTCCTTTTCAATTTTGTCACTTTTTCCTGCACCCATTTTGCTTAAGCTTCACTACACATCCTATTGATTTCATTTCTTAGTGACTTGTATTGAGGTATTCATTTGCACTTCCCTCTTTTATCACTCAGCTAAAGTATATCTTCCATTATCAAAGTTTCTTCATAGTTTCATTCCTTGTACCTGTATTTGTCTGTACAGTTTCTGTTTCTGGCCTTCAGTGGAATATGTCATATACGCTGACAATATGCCTGTTTTACAGAAACGTATGCCCCATGCATGTGATCAAATTCTAGGCCAGCCAGATGTGTCTGCCAAAGTTTGTAGTTCTTTAAGAAGAACTATTGAGGGATGTGTAAGAATACATACTAACTCTGTGAATACATCCTGTGATGTCAACTGACAGAGCACTATCATAGGGCAGAATGGCCCATATTGCGACAAGTATTTGTTTCTGAGCTTTTGTTTATCTGGTATTTTCTCTAATTTTTGCCCTGGAAGAATATGGGACACTGTTTTAAACATCAACGTGTGCCACAATTGACATGAACAAATACTCTGTCCCTCTGCTTAGTGAGTCTTCTATAGACAACAACAAATTTCAAAGTACATGGCAATATTCATATTAGTGTGAGGGGTGTTCTTAGAGTTATGCTTTGATGTCTTCATCTGTGTATTTGAGGTTGTTGCATGTATCCCCCATTATTATTAAACATGGTGTTTCCCAAGGATTTTAACTCATAACACAAAAGTTAAATGGTTGAACTCTTCACTCGGCTTACAGATAATAGTTACTTGATAATCACTACTATCTTATTCTGTACTACTTCTGCTCTCTAGCTGTATGCCTCATAATATCCATAACCCTATTTATTTTATAACTTACATTGCATTTAAATGTTGGTTCGTTTCAGTATTTCATTTTGGTACTTGGGTTTGTCCCAAATGATCTGAGAAATGACACTTTGTCATCTGTTGAGACCATAATTTGTTCTAACATGATCTGTTGAACTATTGAGTTGATTAATGGTTCAATACAAACAACTTCAGCTTAACCATTAGTTTCACAGGTGATGATGCAGGCCCATAAAACCTTTTCATTCCCAACATTCATGCATAACGTATTAACATGAAGATCTCTAAGTATGAGAATGTGTGTAAGCCGGTGTCAAACTATTCTACGTACCACAATTTCAAAATTTTTGTCATCACAAGATTACACACCTGGGACATTATTTCTACGTTGTTAATAAATTTACTTTTTTTTTGTGCTAATACCAGTACATTACAAATGCATGGTAGATATTCCAGGGAAGTGGATAAGACACAAATAGAGATATGTGTAGGGCAACACAGTCATTATACGCTAAATGGAATTTGGTGTAGGAATATTACAACAAAGGCCATCCATAGTACAAGTTGCAAATGCTATCATTACTAGTAAATGTCCGAAGTGCAGCCCAAGAGGAAACAAGTCTGTAGCAATGATCTGATAACTGGTGCAGTGAGAAGGTATAAATAGCTACCACAATAAACACAGCACTGACTGTACACTTCAGAGCTGATCCCTTTATGTACAGATCTCTGTTAGGGATGTTACCTAAATCCTGTTCTTTACATAAAAGCAGTTATTCGGCCTCATATACAGATATCAAGGGGAAAATTCCCAGTCAGACTGAAATATTATGTTGACAATACCCTTCACAAGAAAGGTATTAAGAAAAATGTCAGTAATGACTGAACAATTCCTCCACTTAACTCCTCCTTGAAGGTAGAAAAAATTAAGTATTCAAGAACCATAGCACACTTCTCTCAAAATAAGGTACATAGTTAGTCTAAATATGGATTTCAAGAGCATCTCACCATCAAACATGCTGTCTTTCAATTAAAACATTGGAGCATACAAAATTTAAATTGTAAAATATTGCCAACTGTTGTTATGTGACTTGTCAAAAGTCTTTTATCTGCAGTTGACAGCACTCTCCTACAGAAGGTCAAATATTTTGGTTTCAGAGATCTTGCTGGTAACTGGTTTTCATTCTACATGTCTAAAAGGATATGGAGTGCTGCAGTAATAAACCCATGGAGGGTATGCAAGAAACAGCATCTTCAGAATGGGGAATAATCACTACAGGGATCAATATTGGGTCTGCTGCAGTTCTTGTTTTCTGCAAATCATCTTCAGTCATGTATTTAAAAGTCATAAATAAATCTCTTCACTGGCAGTGTATTATAATCATCACTAGAAAATGTAATTAATGTTTTTGTAAAAATTAATAACTAGTTCTCTGCAAGCGAACTATCACAAACTGAAATTATACCCGCCTGACAACTCCTAGTCCATAGAAGAATTTCTGAATGTGTAATAGTATGATCATGTGTGTGTGTGTTTTAGAGAGAGGGAAGGGGTGGTGCAAAGCGATATCAAAAGGGCGTGAGAGTTTTTTCTGGTCATGTGTTGTTTTTTTATCTTTGCTGTATGACTATAGAGTCTCCTAGTTTTTGTTACTTCTCTTTTGTTTTTTTAGTTTCTTCTCATTGTGAGTTTTTGCGAATAAATATTTTTTTGTTAACACATTATACCGGACGGCTATGCAATTATTTGTTGTAGGCAAGTTGCCTAAATTGGTGACCTCCGATTAAGGAACTTTAAACCTTTCATTAGCTATGTCAAACATTAACAGCAAAAGCAATGAACGACGACGGCAAATGATACAGTTCGATAACGGAAGAAATTCATAGGCTTTAGAATGAGATAGAAACTTTACAGTTGCATATTTCAAAAGATATGAACTTCAAGCATATACCGGACCAAAGGAATGACGTTGGTTCAACAACCATGGCACACACCAGCAAGGCAACATCATCGGAAACTGGGACTACTGCAGCACAACCACAGCAAGTAACAGCAATGGAACTACCCGCTGGTTTCAGTGCTTCACCAACTCAACGGTTGCAATTACGAGTGCCCCCATTCATGCCTTCTCAGCCACACACATGGTTCGCGGTAATGGAAAATATATTTCTACAACAAAGAATAGTCAGTGATCACGAGAAGTTCACCTTGGTGATAAGTAATTTTGACCATCAGACCTCGGCTTTGATATCTGACA
Organism: Schistocerca nitens; assembly: GCF_023898315.1. Taxonomy (NCBI): domain Eukaryota; kingdom Metazoa; phylum Arthropoda; class Insecta; order Orthoptera; family Acrididae; genus Schistocerca; species Schistocerca nitens. The sequence goes on from NC_064615.1 coordinate 57,029,892, forward strand.
TTATAGTGAACCCACCTACAGGAGCATACTGTAGACTGAAAGAAGAATTAATTTCTCGGTGTGTGAAGTCAGTTGACATCAGAGTCAAACAAGTACTGTACCAAGAGAAACGAGGAGATAGGACCCCATCAGAATACTGGCGTCATTTATGCAGCCTGGTAGATAGTTCGATAGTCTCTGATAGACTGTTACTCCACGTATGGCAACAACAGCTACCAACGCAAGTAAGAACTACACTAGCTATATACGATGAAAGATCAGTTGACAGACTGCTGCTCGCTGCAGACAGAATCTCCAAGATGCACGAGCCTACTGCAACAGTCGCAATGACGTCAACAGATGCCACGTACGATAACTACCATTACCAGCAAGACCAAACTGGCGATATAACAGTAAACTGTGCCGCAGTTACAACGCGACAAACAACAAATAGTTCAAACGAAATTATAGATTTAAAAACTGCAATAGAGGATTTGTGAATGCAGCTATGCACACTACAGTGACCACAAGTTATCTTTAAGCTCAAGAGAGACCGGGCCGGGTGTGAAACACGAAGTCAACAAGAGGACGAGCGTAAGGTGTGTTGATACCATAAACATTTTGGGAGAGATGCTACAAGATGTACATCACCATGTGCCTACTCAGACAACCAAGGTATGTACAGAAACAGTGCAGTGTTTTCATGTCAGCGACCGCAATTGTCAATACATATGCCGCCTGCTTCGAAAAGATTGTATGTATCATACGTACTTACGGGTACAAGGTTTTTGGTGGATACCGGGTCAGACATCAGTTCGCTTCCTGTCAGCCATGCGCCACCCAACAAAAAAGACATACAGCCACGTTTGAAGGTGGTGAATAACTCGGTGATTAACACGTATGGATGTAAAGTGTGCAAGATTGATGTGGGTTTTTCCAAACAGTTTACCTGGTCTTTTGTGATAGCTGGTATATCAGAACCTATTTTGGGCGCTGATTTTCTGGTACATTTCAAGTTGGTGGTCGACTTACAAGGAAAACATTTGTTAAATCTGACAGACAACATTGCAATATCAGGCACTAAAGGGCATACAACTTGTGAGAAGCTACAGGTGATTGGCAACTCTGTAGCCGAAGAGCTACGTGACGAAGAGAAGAATCGGAGATGTTCTTACAGACAGACAAAAGAAGTTAAACATAGTACGGTTCACTCTATTCGTACCACGCCAGGACAACCAGATTCACGACGAGCACGTAGAATCGCACCAGAGAGATTGACAGAAACAAAGGCGATATTCGAGGAAATGTTACAGTCGGGAATAATTCGCCAGTCAGACAGTCCGTGGTCTTCACCCCTACACTTAGTATGTAAGAAAGTTGTATAATGGAGACTGTGTGGGGATTACCAAGCATTAAACTCAAGAACCATTCCAGATAGATACCCAGTACTTAATATACAGGACTTCACATATGCTTTGGCCGGCGCGAAAATTTTTAGTGTCGTTGATTGCAAGAAAGCATTCAACCAGATACCGGTGGCTCCAAGAGATGTTCAGAAGACAGCAGTGATTACACCACTTGGATTACTCGAGTTTTTATTTATGCCTTTTGGCCTTAAGAACACATCACAGACTTGGCAGCGTTTTATCGACAAAGTGATAAAAGGATTAACATTTTGCTTTGCTTATCTTGATGACATCTTGGTTTTCTCTCCGGATAGTCAAACACATGAACAGCATCTGTGTCAACTTCACAAGCGTCTATCTGACTACGGAGTCGTTTTAAATGAAAATAAATGCATCATGCACAAGAACCAAGTCACTTTCCTCGGCCATACTGTGTCATCAGAAGGTATATTGCCTCTGCCAGAGAAGATCGTGGCGATACTGGCCCTTCCGAAACCGACAAACTACCAACAGCTACGATGATACATGGGAGTAATAAATTTTTATAGACGTCATCTGTCAGCAATGGCTATGGTGCAAGCACCACTCACTGATGCACTCAAGGGACGCGACGCCAAAGGTCGATGAATAATTAAGTGGACAAAGTATTTAATGATCTTCAAGCAAGCCGCAGCAAACCAATATTGCTCGCTCACCCTTTTCACTACGCACAGCTATCTATTCTTGTAGACACGAGCCAGTCAGCAATAGGGGTGGCACTGCACCGGCGTGTAGAAGGGCAATGGCAACCACTACGGTTTTTCTCTAAAAAGTTACAGGCTGCACAACAGAAGTGGAGCGCGTATGACAGAGAATTGTTTGCGATCTATGAAGCAATTCGATACTTCAGCCCACAAATAGAGGCTAGACCAGTGACTGTGTTTACAGACCACAAACCCATAACATTGGCTTTTAAAAACACCACTGATAAGTGCTCACCAAGACAGTTCCGTTATATTGAGTTCATAAGTCAGTTCACGACAGATATACACCATTTAATAGGTGCAGAAAATTTAGTGGCTAACTAATTTTTACATATTTGTGGGATTTGACAAATTATAGACTATGATAAACTTGCAGTGGAACAGACCAAGGATGCAGAGCTATGACAGCTGTTAAACGACCCGTCTACAGGTCTGAAGTTCGAGCAAATTCTGGTGCCTAACTCCAAGCTGAAGCTGTGGTGTGACTTTTCTCAAGGCAGACCAAGACCATTCATTTCAGAAATATTGCGCAAGACTGCATTCGACAGTGTCCACACAATATCGCACCCAGGAGCCAACGCTACAATCAAGCTGCTGACAGACCGCTATGTGTGGCCTTCTATGAAAAGAGACGCGCGCCGTTGGGTACGTTCTCATTCCTTGTCAACAAAGTAAAGTAGGACGACATGTGCGTGCTGATATTGGAGATTTTCAAGGTACCTCTGCTAGATTCGCACACGTTCACATGGACCTGGTTGGACCTCTCCCACAGTCAGAGGGTTACAGATTTGTTTACGGCCGTAGATAGGTGCACAAGATTGGCAGAAGCAACTCCAATAGTTGATATTTCAGCCGAAACTACTGTGAAGGCATTTCTTTGTATGTGGGTTGCCCGTTTTGGATGCCCCCTTCATGTCACAACTGACCAAGGACGTCAGTTTGAATCTACGTTGTTCCTCGAGCTATCCAAAATGTGCGGTTTCCAACGCCACCACATGACTACCTATCACCCTGCCAGTAATGGTATGGTCGAACGATGGCACAGAACACTCAAAGGAGCATTGATGTGTCATCAAGAGAGATGGACGGAAACATTACCATTAGTGTTGTTAGGCGTGCGGACAGCTCACAAACCCGATATTGGTGCATCAGTTGCCGAGATGGTTTACGGCGAGCTGGTACAGATTCCTGCAGATTATTTAGTACCAACATCACTACCTAGATCAGAGGGTCTCACACACTGGGTGCAGCAGCTAAAACGTCACTACCTAGATCAGAGGGTCTCACACACTGGGTGCAGCAGCTAAAACGTCACTGCACAAATATACGTTGCCCGCCACCTTCTCACCATGGCAACCGTAAGGTGTTTGTACACAAAGACTTATACAATTGCTCTCATGTAATGTTGCAAACAGACTCAGTCAAATCGCCCTTACAACCACCATATATGGGCCTATTTCAGGTGCTGAGTAGAAATAAGCATACCATGGACATAATGTTCAATGGTGTTCCGACAAAGGTATCGATTGAATGTGTCAAACCAGCATGGGTTTTACCCTCTCCGACCTCTGACACCACGCCTGTGCATCAACACATGATGGACGCAGAGCATACTGAAACACCGCTCAGTACATCGTCCGAGACAGGTGAATCATCACCACAAACAACGTTGTCACCGCCCCTGAGACACCCGACACACACCAGAGCTGGACGTCGTATAAAATTCAAGTATCAAGATAACCTTGGGGCTCCGCACCTTAAGGGGGGGGGGGGGGGAGTTGTGTGGCAGTGATATTTTTCATGTCTGGTGCAAAGTGATGTCAAAAGGGTGCGAGAGTGTTTTTCTGGTCATGTGTTGTTTTTTATCTTTGCTGTAAGACTATAGAGTCTCCTAGTTTTTGTTACTTCTCTGTGGTTTCTTTTAGTTTCTTCTCATTGTGAGTTTTTGCGAATAAATATTTTTTCATTAACACATTATACTGGACAGCTATGCAATTATTTGTTGTAGCAAGTCACCTACAGGGGAAAAGACATATTGAACATTTTGTAATTAAGCATAACTCGCTGTATGTATGTATTTAAATAAAAAAATAAGAAATCATGTCAGTGGTCAGCATTTTGCTATATTTTCTGCTGAGATGTACTATAACTGACTCACTCCACATCATTGTGAGAGGTTGCAGTTCTAATCCATGGAACATGCAAATAACTAACTCACTGAATTTATATAAAACACAATACATGATACAGTTCAGTCTGCACAAAGTCTGATTACACCATTACAAATAATGTATGAGGGTAAATCAGTTAATGAACCAGAATATTCTATATTCTTAGGTGTTTCTATTGATAATAAGCTGAACTGGAAGTGACATGTTACAGATTCTCTTAAACATATAATCTCTGCAACTTTTGCGTTATGGATAATGTCAGATTCTGACAACAAAAATATCAGAAAGTTGGCTTATTTATCTTCTTTTCATTCGCTTATGTCTTATAGCATCATACTCCTGGGTAACTTGTCACTGAAGAAAAAAGTGTTTCTTTCTCAGAATTATGTAATGGGGTATTATGCATCCACTTTAGAACCTCTTGTAGACAGCTCTGTAAACAGTTGGGCATACCGAAAAATTTATTTTTTCTAGATTTTGTCTTCATCTTATGATACTTTTATAAGTTATTTCAAGTTTATTATTATTATTATTATTATTATTATTATTATTATTATTTGATGGTGTTTCGTTCAGTGTTAATGTTGCTCTATCCTCCCTTGAGTTTTAATATTCTGGTTATAATGAAGGAATTTCAAAACAGAGCACAATAGGCAGCTTCACTTGACTAGTGCGGATCTTAATGTTGCTGATGTTACTGTCCAAGATTCTGTTCATGTTGCATAAGAATTTACAGTTATCTAACTCTAGTTCTTCCCAGTTTATGACATTTCACCGAAGCTAATCAGATCTATCAACCATCCTCTCTCTTGGTGAAGCATATTTGAATTTTGGCAATTAGAAAACACCAGGTATCTTGTTACAGAATTTTAAGTGCAGAAAGCTTAGAAAAATTTAATAACTTATCAGAAATTTCAGAGACTCTTTTTCTGACAAAGGGCTTAGCTAATTCTCTATATTTTTTCAGTATATGTAATATACATATAGTTTGTGTTTTTTTTATCAGTTTCATTAACATAAAACAGATATATCAGAGATGTTAAATGTCTGTGAACATTTGCAGGCTGAAGAACGAGCATTACATGCTATGGAACGAGAAAATACTCGTGCACGAGATGTTTTGTTTCGTGTACGATACAGAATAAATGACCTTGCACAACGTAAAGAGCTACAGGATTCAGAAATAAAGTGTGTGCAGTCTTCTAAAGCCCAAATACACCAACAGACTCAAAATTTAGAAAAGGAAGCTATTCGCCAGGAAGAAATACTGTATGGTTTGGTATGTTCTATTAAATATTGAAGTCTGATAATATAAGCTACTGAAATGAAGATATTACATTAGAAAATATTTGGAGCTACATTTTAAAATGAACTTCAGACAAATATTACTTTTATTCCATAATTAGTGTGTTATGGGTTGGAACTGATTGAACTTTATGGATAAGCAATTGAACAATCATTCTTTCCTTCTCACCCTTTCTGACAAGTCCCCCCTGACTGACTGTTCTGTGTGACTTTTCCGAAATCTACCCCTTTTGTTAGAACTCTCCAGTCATTTTCCTTTGTCCTTCTTCCTTCCTCTTCAATCTTTCTGCTGGAAGAAGGAGCCACTGGCTCCGAAAGCTTGCCTGATTGTAACCTTCTTTTATGTGCGTGTTCTGCTGCCGCTTGGTGAGTAAATTTTTTATCTATGCAATTACATTATTTATGCATACTTAGTAGTTTAATCTTTTGCATGACTCAGGTTAATACGAATGCTAATTTGTGTGTTCTGAACTTCTGATTATTGTGGCTCACATTAGCAAATGTGTCTCTTGTTTGACGGTAAGGGTGTGGATACAAATTTAAACATTTTGTGAGATGTCCTCTGTCAATTGATAGAAGGAAGACCTTAGTGGATCCATGAAGTCTTGGCAGTACATGTCCTTGTGGTGGCAGTCTCCTTTATGGACTCCCCAAGGTCCACAAAAATGGGGTGCCATTATGCCGCATTGACAGTAACATCCGGGCTCCTAGGTATTTGCTGTCAAAATACCTGATGGAGGTACTAAGTCCTTACGTGGGTAAATGCACTTTGAGCACTTTGAGAAACAGGCCATGATGTCATCCAAATGGAAACACATCTGCTTTTTCTATTATTTGAATGACATGTTCATCATCTGGTCCCATGGAAGGGACAAACTCCTTGAATCCTTGTACATCTGAATATACATTCCAACATCAGATTTGTTATGGAAACTGAAGAAGAAGGAAGGCTAACATTCCTGGGCTTCGTGGTCAAGAGAAGATCTAATGACAACCTGAGCCATGGCGTGTATCAGAAGAAAACACATTCTGACCTGCATTTACACAGAAATAGCTGCCACCATCCTGCACAGAGGAATGAGGTATTAAATGTACTAGTACACATGGTGCACACCACCTTAGATGCATGGAGCCTGCCCCAGGAACAGGACACTTCATAACTCTGTTTCGAAATTTGGATACTCAGAAGGAAAGATTAAGCATGTTCATTGCCCCACCACTATAGGACAACCTGTGGAGATGGAAGAAATCACGGAGGAAGAGGTAGCCACAGCCTTTATGCCATAACCGGCATGCTATCAGGAAAAATCAAGTGCATACTGAAAAAGTGCTGCATAAGAACTGTCTTTTGTCGTTTCAATAAAATATGGGCATTATTGGAGAGTGTCAAAGATAACCTCATTTTGCAGATGGCCATGGTCTTGAGACAGTTCAGTATCTGCACCTGCAGACATGGATGAAGTAATACACTTTCCTTCCCACCATTAATTCAACTATGAAATAAGTTGATAAATGAAAGTTGCAGTGACTACCTGGCGGAAGGCTTCTGGTAATTAACTGATGTCTCCACCTATTAAATGTGCCAGAGTGATCCCATCCCAGATGTCCAACATAACCATCAATATCTGCTTAAAGCCTAAGGCCCTTCCCACAACCTCTTCCCTCAACCTCTTCCCTCAATCCATTTCCCTCTTCAATCCAATGACACCCTGCATGCCCACCTTCAACATGCTCCTCAAAATCCACAAACCCTATAATCCTGGACACCCCATTGTAGCTGGTTATTGTGCCCCCACTGAAAGAATTTCTGGTCTCATTGACCAATATCTCCAACCAACTGCCTGTAATCAAAGAGACCAGCCACTTCCTTCACTGACTCTCTACCACCCCACCCCTTTACCTCCAGGATCCCTACTTGCCACTGTTGATGCTACCTGCCTATACACCAACATGCCTCATGCCCTTGGTGTTACCCCTATTGAACACTATCTTTCCCAACATACTTCAGACTCCAACCCACTACCTCATTCCTTGTACACTTTACTAACTATATCCTAACACACAACTACTTCTCCTTGGAGGGAAGGTATAAAACAAATCCACAGCACAGCCATGTGCACTTGCATAGTACCCTCATATACCAACCCTTAAGGGCTTTATGGGCCTTCTAGAGGAGACTTCCTGGCTTCCAGAACCACAAAACATCTATTCTGGTTCAGGTTCAGTGATTAGATCTTTTTAATTTGGATTCGGGACCAAGACACCCAATTTCATTCCTTCACAACCCCAACAGCTCTCCCATCCACTTCACCTAGTCTTCCTCTACCTAGCTTACCACCTTCCTGGACATTACCTCCTCCTCACTGATGGTTTTATCCACAGTTTTGTCCACATTAAATCCACTACTACTAACAGTACCTGTATTTTGACAGCTGTCATCGCTTCCATGCCAAAAAGTCCTTCCCACTCAGTCTGGCCACCCAGGTGTGGCATATCTACAGTAACAAGAACTTCCTTGCTCAGTGTGCTGAGATCTTCACAAACAGGTGTCATTCACAGACCTAGTACGCAAGTAGATCTCCCATGCCATTTCATGTCACACCCCAATCCTCCCACCAACCCCAAGAACTATTTACAAAGGAGTGCCCCATTTGTCACCCAGTACCAACACGGACTGGAACAACTGAACCACATAATTTATGAGGGCTTTTATTACCTATCATCATGCGCTGAAATGAAGGACATCCTATCCAAGATCCCACCTCTCCTAAAATGGTGTACCATTGACACCACAACATCCTATTCCATCCTTACACTACTCTGATCCCAACCCCTTGCCACAGGGATCATATGCCTGTGGAAGGCACAGGTGCAGGACCCTTTCAATTCCTCCACCCTGTGCTTCCTACTCCAGTCCAGTCACATACTTATGCTACCCCATCAAAACACAGGCCACCTTTAAACAAGCATGCCATGTCATATATTAGCTCTGTTGCAATCACAGACACAGACTTTTATATTAGTATGACTACCAACCAGCTATCTGCCAGAATGAATGGCCCCTGCCAAATTGTGGTCAAGAGCAAATCAGACCATCCTTTAGCACAGCATGCACCTGAACATAACATTCTTGATTTCAATGGCTGCTTCACTACCCAAACCATATGGATCCTCCCCTTCACCTCCAGCTTATCTTAACTGTGCAGATGTAAATTATCCTTACAACACATTCTCCACACCCATAATTATACCGGATTCAACCTTTGGTAACCTACTGTCCCACACCCTCCATCCAACAGTATCCATCCCCCCTGTTCTATCACCTCCTCCCTATTCTCATTTCCCAACCTTTTTGTGTACCACCATCTGTCAGTGCACCCAGCCATATTTCCCCTTCCCTGCTCCTCTCCTTTTTCACTCCCTGTATCCCTGCCCAATAGCTTCCTGACCCTGCTCTTGTTAGCTGCCTAGTCCCCACATGCTCTATCAGACAGCACACTCCCCCCCCCCCCCCCCCTCCACACACACATAGAGATTGCTTCTTCCATTCTAAATAACAATTACATTCTAGTCTGAGCTGCAGGAGATGGCAGCCATGTGTGCATGACATGTGTTTGCTCATGTGAATGAATGTGTGTTTGTTTCTTTTTCTGAAAAAGACTTTGGCTGAAAGCTACTGTGTAGTGTGTCTTCGTTGTGCCTGTCTGAAACTTAACATATCATCTTTACTTAAGTGGAATCTACCTTTTCCTTATAATTTCATATTCCAACCTGGAGTTTCCTTTGTTTAAGAATACATTGAATATTGCAGGGAAAGGATTCTGCAATGTTGTGATTGGATTCTAAATTTTACTTTTGTTTTAAACCAAAACTGCAAACCTAGTTTCAGAAAAACTTAAGTTTTCAAGTGTTACACACCTGTTAATGCAATCACATACAGTTAATTAATTTTTTCACAATGAAATTTAAGTCCAAAGTAAAACCTACAAAGGAAGCTTTCATGAAACGGGGCAGTTAAAACAGTTTCAACAAGAGCCATACATGTAATCATGTTTTTACATTCATTGCAGAGAACAGTTCTCTCTACAATACAAATAATGCGAAAGTAAGATATGCACATATTCATTGTTTTTGTTTTTATAATTGTGTACAAAGACTGACTTTGTAAGTATCACTTTTGATATTACTTTGAAAATGCAATACTAAGTCAGCTGTTTATGCTTCCATTAATAAGTGCCCTTCACTTGAAAGTGGATGCTTGTTATTTCCACCTGCACTCAAAACTGACAAATTATATTTATGTTGAAGACTGTTGGCACAGTCAGTATAATTCAAATTGAGGAACCACCTGCCATTACAGGCCAGACTGTAATTTATTGCTATATCCTTTATTATTCTTGTAGGACTATGAAGTGCAGCGGCTAGAATCCCGAATAGCACGAATGAAAGGCAAGACTGACGAAGAGTCCAGAGCCGCTGAGGATGAAAAACTTAATGAAATGCGCAAGATTTTGGATGAGAAGACAGAGAAAGTGACTGTGCTGACTGCAGAGGTCCAGAGAGTTGATGTAAGCATGTGTAGATAACTATACATAATTTTTCTGTCTTTTGTTTTAAATTAATATTGTGATGCTTGTGAATTTAGGTTATTGTATTCTGCCATGTAACAACTATATATGTCTTTCTCAGTTTATGCTATGTACCTGACATTGTAGTTAACATCTTACATTGTTGTTTTTGGTTATCAGGAGTGAGTGATGGTGTATATCACAAACACACTAGATTATTAAAGATACGTAATGACCATAATTGTGGAATCAGATGTTCAGTGGGTAGCTCTACAATCATTATAACTACAGCCAAAGTAAAGAGATTGACATAGTCATTAATACACGATGTCTAGTTTATCAAACATAACATAGAATTAATTTTGTCAGTATTTTGTTGACCTTTTCCAAAGCTTAACCACAAAAAGTAAAATGTGTGACGGCAGTGGTTTGGCAAGTTATTGTATAGGAAACAAACTTAGGTGCAATTAGGGTTACAAAAAACATTAATGATTTTTCATTTAACCTGAGTTATTTTCATAGAATTCTTTGTAACAGTGCAATCTGAGACTCCCAAATGTGAGAACCATTTCTGGGAGAATAACAGTAACTATGCTTGGAGTGCAAAAAGCAGTTTCAAAGCTTATGACAAATAAAATGAAATTTATTATTGTGATCTAACATTTTAATAACTGAAACTTAATTTAATAGAAAGGGAAAAAAGAAGTAGTGCTTGGCCATTTAAAACTAAGCTGGTATTTTGTCGTCATGATCATCATCATTTTTTGTGGCAGAATCCTTGAACATATTCTCAGTTTGAATATAAAAAATTTTTCTGCAAGGGAAAATCTTCTGTTCACAAATTATCTCTGTTTTACAAACCTTCATTCATGCAAAACTCATCTTGCCCTTTTCTCATATGAGATCCAGCGAACCATGGATAAAGGCCAACAGGTGGATTCCATATTCCTAGATTTCCATAAAGCATTTCACGTGGTGCCACACAGCTGGCTGCTAACAAAAGTACAAGCATATGGAATAGATTCCCACATATGTAAGTGGCTTGAAGAATTCGTAGGTAACAGAATTCAGTATGCTGTTCTCGATGGCAAGTGTTCATCAGAAACAAGGGTATAATCAGGAATGCCACAGGGAAGTGTGATAGTGTTATACTAAATAATCGGGTGGACAGGGTGAACAGCAGTCTGTGGCTGTTTGTTGATGATGATTTTGTGTATGGGAAAGTGTGATCATTCAGTGACTGTAGGAGGATACCTGATGATTTAGAGCAAATTTGGAGTGGGTGTGATGAATGCTAGCTAGCTCTATATGTAGAAAAATGTATGTTAATTTGGATGAGTAGGAAAAACAAACCCATAACGTTTGAATACGGTATTAGAGGTGTGCTGCTTGACAAAGTCAGTCGATTAAATTCCTGGACATAGTGCTGCAGAGCAGTATAACAAGGAATGGCATGTAAGGACTGTAATAGGGAAGGTGAATGGTCGACTTCGGTTTATTGAGAGAATTTTAGGAATGTGTGGTTCATCTGCAAAGGAGACCACATACAGGACACTAGTGCAACCCATTACTTACTACTGTTTGAGTGTTTGGAATCTGCTCCAGATCGGATTAAAGGAAGACATCAAAGTAATTCAGAGGTGGACTGCTAAATTTGTTTCCAATCAGTTGAACAATGTGCAAGTAATATGAAGACTCTTCAGGAACTTCAAGGAGCACTATTGAGAAAATTTAGAGAACCAGTATTTGCGGTATTTGAGATTGACTGTAGGGTGATTCTACTGCCGCATGTACATCTCGTGTAAGGATCATGAAGATAAGATTAGAGAGATGAGGGCTTATACAGAGGCATATAGACAATCATTTTTTCCTTGCTCTGTTTGTGAGTTGAACAGAAAAGGAAATGACTAGTAGTAGTACAGGGTACCATTTATTTATTTATTTGTTAAGTATCCATTCATCAAATATTTTATGTGGGTTATAGCTTACTTTGTACATTAGTACACAATTTCAAATACATGTTACAAAACAGTAACATTGATTCAATAACCTAAATAGTATAAGCACATGATACAGTACAGTAATCATTGAAATACAATACATTAATATAAAGTACAACCAGCACAACATAATTTATAGCACTAAATTATTTAATTGTCTAGATAAACAGCCTATTATTCACCAAGCAGCTGCAGTACACACACATAAAAACTGTTGTAATTGGCAAGCTTCCAGAGCCAGTGGCTCCTTCTTCAGGCAGAAGGGTTGAATGGGAAAGAAGAAGGGTGAAGGAAAAGGACTGGCGAGATCTAGGAAAAGGGGGTAGGCTTCGGGAAAGTCACCCAGAACCGTGGGTCAGGGGAGACTTGCTGTACAGGATGAGAAGGAATTAATCTAGGAAAAGGGGTAGGTTTTGGGAAAGTCTCCCCTGACCTGTGGTTCTGGGTGACTTTCCTGAAATCTACCCCATTTCCTAGATCTTTCCAGTCCTTTTCTTTCACCCTTCTTCCTTCCCCTTCAACCCTTCTTCCTGAAGAACTAGCCACTGGCTCCGAAAGCTTACCAATTACAACGGTATTTTATGTGTGTGTTCCGCCACCGCTTGGTGCGTAGCTTTTTATCTATCCAATTAAATAATTTTGTCAATAATTGATTTTTTTCATTCTAATATATAGTACAATAGATAAGAGAAGTATTTCAGACACATAATGCAAGATAAAAATAATTTAAATTTATGTCAACAGATTTTCATTTACCAAAGGAAATAATTTAAATTTATGTTAACAGATATTCATTTACAATATAATAGCACTTGTCCTGTAAATATGTTTTCAAAGCCACTTTGACTTTTTGTGTTTCTTTTATTTCCTTGATGTAGTGGGGAAGTTTATTGTAAAGTTTTTTGCCAGTTTGCATTGGTCCATTTTGTCTGAGTGTTGTGCTTGCATGTTTGCTGTGGAAGTCTGATTTTTGCCTTGTGTCATGTGCATGGACTGCTTGATTTGTACATACTATGTTGTTTTTAGTTTCTGAAATTTTTTGTGTATGTAATTATCTCAAGAATGTACAGGCATGGTAGCGGTAGTATCTGGAGTGTTTTAAAAAGGCATTTGCAAGAATTTCCGGGTGTGGCATTTTCAGTTGCCCTTATGATCCTCTTCTGTGCTATGAAGCAGCTTTTGCTTATTGTCAAATTCCCCACAAAAATTGCAGCAGTGATTCCACTAGGGCATAATACACATTTTTTAGTGTTTCTTTTGTTGGACAGGTTGCAAATATTTTTATGCCATAGCATATTGTAGTAAGTTTTTGGCTGATGTATTTGATGTGTGTGTGTCCCACTTCATGTTGTCCTGAATCCATAATCCCAGAAATTTTGTTTAGTTTACAGTTTTCAATTTTTTATTAAATAGATTTATGGTGGGGGGTTAATGGATGTTTATTGTGTGTTGTCTGAAGGTGCACTGCAACAGTTTTCTCTGTGTTAACCATAAGATTGTTTGTAGTGAACCATTTTATAGTGTGTGTGGTGCAATTTTGTACTTCCTATTGTAGTTCTGCAGCATTGTTGCCTATTATCAATACATTGAGTCATCAGCAAATTTTATGTATTTTTGGGAATCACTAGATTATTCTAGGTCATTGATAAATATTAAGAACAACACTGGGCCCAAGATAGAACCTTGGGGAACACCATACTTAATTTCTTTTCTTTTCAGTTGGTGGGAGTGCATAATGTTTTCTTCCTGATACATGATTTCAACTATCTGCTCTGTGATTGTTAAGCATGATGTCATCCACTCATGTGCCAGGCTCCTAATTCCTACATACTGCAATTTTTTAAGTAGTAACTTGTGGTCTATCACATCAAAAGCTTTCGTGAGTTCCAGAAATATTGCTGATACATGTTCTCTCTGGTCTGTTGCAGTCAAGACTTGGTTAACAAAGTCAAAAATGGCACTTTCTGTCGATCTGACTTTCCTGAACCCGTGTTTGGTATTTGATACAAAATAATTTTTTTTCTATGAATGAAATCAGTCTTTGTTGTTGCGGTCTTCAGTCCTGAGACTGGTTTGATGCAGCTCTCCATGCTACTCTATCCTGTGCAAGCTTCTTCATCTCCCAGTACCTACTGCAACCTACATCCTTCTGAATCTGCTTAGTGTATTGATCTCTTGGTCTCCCTCTACGATTTTTACCCTCCACGCTGCCCTCCAATGCTAAATTTGTGATCCCTTGATGCCTCAAAACGTGTCCTACCAACCGATCCCTTCTTCTAGTCAAGTTGTGCCACAAACTTCTCTTCTCCCCAATCCTATTCAATACCTCCTCATTAGTTACGTGATCTACCCACCTTATCTTCAGCATTCTTCTGTAGCACCACGTTTCGAAAGCTTCTATTCTCTTCTTGTCCAAACTGGTTATCGTCCATGTTTCAGTCTTTATATATAAAAAAATCTTTATTCCAGTATTTCAGAAAAACCAGATAGCAAAAATATTGGTCTGTAGTTCTTTTCATTTGTCTTATGTTCCTTCTTGAAAAGAGATCTCACCTTGGCCATTTTTAGTTTCTCTGGGAAAATACCACTGCACAAAGAAGAGCTGCAAAGATGACTTAGAGGCTTAGTCAATACTGTTGCACACTTTTTAAATGTATAATTGAGAACATTGTCTATAACTCAAGAAAATTTTGATTTTAATTCCTTTAAAATATTCAGTATTTTCTTTTCATCTGTTGGACACAAAAATATTGTTTTTTCATTTAACCTTTTGCTCATCTCTGTTTCCAGAAGCTGTTTCTTGCTGTTTCTACACCAATTTGTTTGCTATTTCTGTGAAATATACATTAAATGCATCAGCTACTCTGTGTGGGTCAGAAATTTTGTCTCCATTTTGAAGAAGATTAACGTTACTGTGTTTTTCCTGTGTTTCGCCATTTTCTCTCCTAACAAAGGCCGACATTGCTTTCATTTTATTTATAGCTTTTTCCAGGTAGTTGTCATTTATTAACTTTTTTGACCTTCTGGTAACTTTATTTAGGATCTGTTTGTATATTTTAAAATACGCATCAAATTCTGGAGTAGTTTTGGTTTCCTTGGCTATGCTGTAGAGAAATCTTCTTTCATTCAGTGAAACTTTTTACATTTTTTCCCTGGTTTTCATTTTTCTGAGTAGGAATTTCACTTCAAAATAATGCTGGAAGTTGCTTAGGAATTTATCAAATTTTTCATTTGTTTTGCTGTAGCTGTATATTTCCTCCCATGTCTCTTTAGTTAAGCAGTTAATAAATGTATTTATGTTTTGTACACTGAAATTCCTAGCAATGATTACTAATGTTTTTTTAGGATGTATGGGGTGATCTACTTTCACTGATATTTTCTGTGCAATATGATCTCCAAAAACTCTGAAGAAACATTTTGCATTGCATTTTGTAAGAGTAGCTTGCGTCAACAACTTCTGTTAATCAGTAGAATGAAAAACCAGTCGAAGTTGCAAATTTTTGTGGACTGGTTTTTCGTTCTACTGATTTCCAGACCTCTTTTCTCTGGGAATATCTTCTGGGAACTAAATGGGCACAAATTTGATATTACTTCTAATGTAGATACAACTGCCACAATAACCTTATGCTTTCCTGCAGAAATGACTGCCTCATATAAAGTTTGGAAGAAGTACATTGATTGAAATTAAGATTAATGAGAAGTTCAGACAGGCACGTACTAGAGATGTGAAAATATCACAAGATTCTCATAACAGTACAGTGACAAATAATGTTAGTATGTCACATAAAAGCACAGTGAAAAGTAATGTTAATATATTGCATCAGAGTATCAGGCGATTAAAAAACAAAGTAGATGAGCTTCTTGTTTGTTTAGAAGATTTAGAAACTGAGGGTGGAATAATTTAAGAAAATTATTACAATACCAGAGAAGGAAAGTTGCTACTCACCATATAGTGGAGATGCTGAGTCGCCATAGGCACAACAAAAAGATTCACACAATTATATCTTTCAGCCATAAAGGCCTTTGTCAGCAGTAGACACACACACACACACACACACACACACACACACACACACACACACACGTAAACGCAACTTGCACATAGGTCTGCAGTCTCAGAGAGCTGAAACCACACTGTTACATTCTATCCTGGATTTTCCATTGTAAGAAAATTATTGCATCAGAGTATCAAGTGATTAAAAAACATAGTAGATGAGCTACTTGTTTGTTTGTAAATGTAGGTGGATATAAGATTTCAGCACATGTAAGTAGAGACTCTATGGAGAGAGGAGGAGTCACCATATATATTAAAATCTGTCACTGTGTGAAAAATTTGGAAATTAAAAATTTTGCGTAGAGCAACATATATACAGGTGCTGACTCCATTGAGCCTGACGGGACCCAAACCCCTTCAAAAATTCCTTTGGGGGGGGGGGGGGGCAGAGACGTCCTCCCCACCCCCCCAACCCCAATAATTTAAGAAAATTATTACAATACTAGAGAAGGAAAGTTGCTACTCACCATATAGTGGAGATGCTAAGTCACAATAGGAACAACAAAAAGATTCACACAATTGTAGCTTTCAGCCATAAAGGCCTTTGTCTGCAGTAGACACACACACACACACACACACACACACACACACACACACGCAAATGCAACTTGCACATACGTCTGCAGTCTCAGAGAGCTGAAGCCACACTGTTACATTCCATCCTGGGTTTTCCATTGTAAGAAAATTATTAATTATATTATACTTTGTAAAATCACAAAATTATGTTGGAATTTTTTATTTCCCTTGTTTGACTATAGTTACCTTATAAAATACATTCAGTAATGAGTTAAAACAAATAATTATTATGGTAGTAAGCATGTTAACTGAAAATGAGTGGGGCGAATCACGATAGTGTTACGGTGCTGTGGGCACACTTAGAATTTGTCCCGGTGCGCGCACCTTTGGGTAATGTCTGGCTCCGGTGGGCCGGCGCAGTGGCTGCGACGACATCAAAAGGACTGGAGCAGAAGCGTCTGGAACCCTCTGCCTTGCATTGCCTTGACACTTCGAGACATTATGATGCCGTGGCTATATAAATCCCACTCTGCAGTCGCAGTCATTCAATGTGGATAGTTTTGTTCAGTGCATGCTGCAGATGTGTTTAGTGTTCCAACTTTACTGTCTAGTGGACTATTTTGTAGGACTATATTTTAGTCATTTACTTTAGTCTCTTAGTGTATTGTGAATGAAGTTTGCAATGGATAAATTTGTTACCAAAAAGGCTTGCTTGGATGTTGATGATACTGCAAGTCAACCTCCAACAATTATTGTGTTATCAATTGCTCTATCATCTTCAGGCGAGAACCGTTCACAGCGAAAACCTGGACAATCCAGTAAGGGAAGATCATTTCAGAAGTCTTGGTTGATCAAATATACATGGCTAGAATATGAAGCATCTACCGAAAAAGATTTTTGCAAAACCTGCAAAGAGGCAGATGCTAAAAATCTGTTACAATTTTCTTCAAAAAAAAAAAAAAAGATGAATTCACTTCCGTAGGGTTTTCTAACTGGAAAAATACGTTTATACATAAAGAAGGTGTTCTGAAACTAAATCGTATCACTAACCGAATTGTGGCGTCCCATTTGAATGAACGGTTAGATAGTAATATGAAGAAAGGCCATTTAACTCTCGAGACAATTTTTACTACTGTGCAATTTCTATGCTGACAAGGAGTAGCTATTAGAGGGCATGGAGATGTAAACTCAAATATTTTTCAGTTGTTGGAACTCCAAAAGAATGACATACATGAGCTTAAAGATTGCTTAGGACGTTTGGGGTATAAGTGGATGTCCCACGATATTCAAAACGAGATCATTGACCTACTAGGAAAGTCTGTTGAGAAAGGTATTGGCTTCAATCAAGAAGATTGAACATTTTTCTTTTATGGTTGATGAAACAAGTGATTCTTCGATTCATGAACAAGTGTCATTTTGTATTCGTACAGTCCATGATTCCTTAATCATCAACTAAGACTTTATTGGCTTATACGAGACCCCCCAACACTGAATCACAAACTCTGTTTAGTGTTTAAAAGACTTTTTGCTTGTCTTGATTTGTCAATGGATAACTTAAGAGGACAGTGCAATGATGGTGCCTCGATTATGAGAGTTAAGTTCAAAGGACTAAAAAAGTTAGTTTTGGATATACAACCAAAAGCATGTTATGTGCACTGCACTGCTCACAGTTTAGACTTGGCAGTTGTAGACAGTCTCCACCATCTTACATCTGTGAGAGATATTATGTCTTTAGCCAAGGGCTTAATATACACTGTAAAGGAATCCAACAAAAGGATGGGACTTTTCAGAAGCATACACTGCGAGAGTGCCAACAACCAAACTGGTCTACGACCCCTTTGCCCGACTTGATGGACTATGCGAGCTCCTTGTATCTTGAGAATATTGAATAACTTCTAGAGTTTTTTAAAACATTTTCTGCAGAAGACAAAACAGAGGCGGGTTACCAATGTGCAGGCTACCTTGAGTCACTGTTACAATTCAAGACTTATTTCTTTTTACGTCTTTATTGCCATGCAGTGAAACCAGTAGAGGATGTCAATGAAAAAATTCAGTTCCCTCATCTAAGTGTTGCTGATCTGGAAAAAATATATGAGGGCTTGATTTGTATATTGAATGGAAGGCGTGATAGTTTTGAACACCTTTGGTAATTGTGTTTAAAAGAAAAACCTTCACAAGTTGATGATCCTTCGCTTCCTTGGAATCGAAGTATACCAAAGAAGTATGAAAACAATTAAGCCAGCTCACTGCACACTTTCAAAACCCAAAAGGAACACTACAAAGCTATTTACATTAATGTTTGTGAAATGGTGCAGTCTTGCATTACTGAGCAGTTTGCTTCAACTGGACTCACACATCATTGCAATTGAACAAGAGTGCTTGCTTTTAGTAAACAGAGGTGAAAGAAACAAATTTGGAAAAATTAACTGAGTTTTTCAAAAATGACGTAGACATTGAGAGACGGCGCTTACACTTGAATACATTAGCTGATATCGCTAATAAAAAAAAACAACTGGTCTTAAAAAACATGCGTGATGGAGGAAAATACATTACACAAGAGTCTGCAGTTGGAGAAATGTTATGTGAAGTAGCGAAGTGCATTAAGCTTCTCCAAGTAGTTCCAATCATGACAGCAACAGTAGAATGGTCATTTAGCACCCTTGGATGTCTGAAGCCATATCTCCGATCAACAATGGGACAGAAGCGATTGAACAACTTGGCTGTTCTTCATGCCCACAAAGATGTTTTGCATGAATTGGATATCCAACCAGTCATCAACAACTTTGCATTCAGTAATCTAGTCAGACGGTCAACATTTGCACCTTTCTAAAGAAACTCTATCCCTAATAATGGCATTTAGAGCAATATTAAAAACCTTTATAAAATAGAGAATTAAGTACATACATAAAGTTAAATTTTCAGTTTCGAAATATTAGTACTAGTTTAGTACTCTGGTAGAATTTTGCACAGAGCATAACTTAATCATAGCTAACACTTGGTTCAAGAATCATAAAATAAGGTTGTATACATGGAAGAATCCTGGAGATACTAGAAGGTATCAGATAGATTATATAATGGTAGGACAGAGATTTAGGAACCAGGTTTTAAATTGTAAGACATTTCCTGGGGCAGATGTGGACTCTGACCACAAACTATTGGTTATGAAGTGTAGATTAAAACTGAAGAAACTGCAAAAAGGTGGGAATTTAAGGAGATGGGACCTGGATAAACTGACTAAACCAGAGGTTGTATAGAGTTTCAGGGAGAGCATAAGGGAACAATTGATAGGAATGGGGGAAAGAAATACAGTAGAAGAAGAATGGGTAGCTCTGAGGAATGAAGTAGTGAAGGCAGCAGAGGATCTAGAAGGTAAAAAGACGAGGGCTAGTAGAAATCCTTGGGTAACAGAAGAAATACTGAATTTAATTGATGAAAGGAGAAAATATAAAAATGCAGTAAATGAAGCAGACACAAAGGAATACAAACGTCTCAAAAATGAGATCGACAGGAAGTGCAAAATGGCTAAGCAGGGATGGCTAGAGGACAAATGTAACGATGTAGAGGCTTATCTCACTAGGGGTAAGATAGATACTGCCTACAGGAAAATTAAAGAGACCTTTGGAGAAAAGAGAGCCACTTGTATGAATATCAAGAGCTCAGATGGAAACCCAGTTCTAAACAAAGAAGGGAAAGCAGAAAAGTGGAAGGAGTACATAGAGGGTCTATACAAGGGCGATGTACTTGAGGACAATATTATGGAAATGGAAGAGGATGTAGATGAAGATGAAATGGGAGATACGATACTGCGTGAAGAGTTTGACAGAGCACTGAAAGACCTAAGTCGAAACAAAGACCTGGGAGTAGACAACATTCCGTTAGAACTACTGACGGCCTTGGGAGAGCCAGTCCTGAGAAAACTCTACCATCTGGTGAGCAAGATGTATGAGACAGGTGAAATACCCTCAGACTTCAAGAAGAATATAATAATTCCAATCCCAAAGAAAGCAGGTGTTGACAGATGTGAAAATTACCGAACTATCAGTTTAATAAGTCACTGCTGCAAAATACTAACACGAATTCTTTACAGACGAATGGAAAAACTGGTAGAAGCCGACCTCGGGGAAGATCAGTTTGGATTCCGCAGAAATGTTGGAACACGTGAGGCAATACTGACCCTACGACTTACCTTAGAAAATAGATTAAGGAAAGGCAAACCTACGTTTCTAGCATTTGTAGACTTAGAGAAAGCTTTCAACAGTGTTGACTGGAATACTCTCTTTCAAATTCTAGAGATGGCAGGGGTGAAATACAGGGAGCGAAAGACTATTTACAATTTGTACAGAAACCAGATGGCAGTTATAAAGAGTCGAGGGGCATGAAAGGGAAGCAGCGGTTGGGAAGGTGAGTGAGACAGGGTTGTAGCCTGTCCCCGATGTTATCCAGTCTGTATATTGAGCAAGCAATAAAGGAAACAAAAGAAAAATTCGGAGTAGGTACTAAAATCCATGGAGAAGAAATGAAAATGTTGAGGTTCGCCGATGACATTGTAATTCTGTCAGAGACAGGAAAGGACTTGGAAGAGCAATTGAACGGAATGGACAGCGTCTTGAAAGGAGGATATAAGATGAACATCAACAAAAGCAAAACGAGGATAATGGTATGTAGTTGAATTAAGTCGGGTGATGCTGAGGGAATTAGATTAGGAAATGAGACACTTAAAGTAGTAAAGGAGTTTTGCTATTTGGGGAGCAAAATAACTGATGATGGTCGAAGTAGAGAGGATATAAAATGTAGACTGGCAATGGCAAGGAAAGTGTTTCTGACGAAGAGAAATTTGATAACATCGAGTATAGATTTAAGTGTCAGGAAGTCGTTTCTGAAAGTATTTGTATGGAGTGTAGCCATGTATGGATGTGAAATATGGACGATAAATAGTTTGGACAAGAAGAGAATAGAAGCTTTTGAAATGTGGTGCTACAGAAGAATGTTGAAGATTAGATGGGTAGATCACGTAACTAATGAGGAGGTATTGAATAGAATTGGGGGAAGAGGAGTTTGTGGCACAACTTGACAAGAAGAAGGGACCGGTTGGTAGGACATGTTCTGAAGCATCAGGGGATCACAAATTTAGCATTGGAGGGCAGCGTGGAGGGTAAAAATGGTAGAGGGAGACCAAGAGATGAATACACTAAGCAGATTCAGAAGGATGTAGGTTGCAGTAAGTACTGGGAGATGATGAAGCTTGCACAGGATAGAGTAGCATGGAGAGCTGCATCAAACCAGTCTCAGGACTGAAGACAACAACAACAACAAGTTTAGTACTGTATTACTATAGTACTGTATTAGTTATTTTCAAATACTTAAATATTTTTAGGGTGTAAGACCCGATTAAAACCCGCTATTTACATACTTTTTGACTGAAGGTATTAGGCATACTGTATTAACTTTATTAACTGTATTAAAGCATTAACTTTGAGATGTTGTTTTTATTTAATTAACCCTGAGCCTTATTCAAAATAAGCTTAAATTAGCTATTTCACTTGTTAATCAAAGTGCTATTACAGTGTGACAGCAATATTTTATGTTTTGTTCTTTCAATGATATTTTAGGGTTTACTTAAATATAATTTCAGTCTTTTCAGAGCTATATATTCACTGCTCAGTAATTGTCTATAAGCATGATTAATACTGTACATTAAATTAGCATTTTACAAAAATACTGTGCATGTTCGGGTTTGTTCCTTTTTTCGCAACCAAAAAATGTGCCAGGCTTGTTGAGTTTCCCGGAGTGTCGAGTTATCAAGAGTCCAGTTTTGGGGGTTCTAACATTGATCATATGATTCTAAAATGCTTAAAAACTTTAAATTCACTATTTTTCATCTAAAATGTAGAAAATTTCCCGGGCAAGACCCCCAGTATGCCCCTCCCCCAATATTTTTTATAAGTCGGCACCCCTGAACATATAGAAGCATGTTCATGTGATTTTAAACTAAATAATGGCACTTTTATAATTGTAGCCATGTATAGGTGCCCATTGGGAAATTAGCATTTATTTTTGGAAAAACTTGGATTCTTTGTTCTGCTATCTGTCAGGCAGAGGGAAGCAAATTAGGATTTCAATGTAGATTTTCTGAAAGAGTCCGATAGAAGGCTTGACCTTGAAGTATTACTTGGTTCTTTCACTTTGACATCAGTTACTGATTTTCCTACTCAGATGGTACAGAAAATCAGCACAATGATAGATAACATTTTCATAGACCAAGATAATTTTAATCAAATAAAAACTTTTCCTGTTAAAAATGGTGTGTTTGATCATGATACACAGCTAGTTACAGTATATTATATACCTCCACACAGTAATGCAAAACAGTCCTCCAAATTAGTGCATTCAATTAACGATTTAACAATTCAAAATTTTAGGGAAGGTTTGCAACAGTTAGACTGGGATGAAGTGTACAGGGAACATAATGCTGATTTAAAATTGAACCTATGATACCTTTGTGAGTATATTTGAAAACAGTTTCCCTAAGAAAACAGTGAAATATAATTGTAAGAAACCATGTAAAAAGCCATGGCTTACTAAAGGCATAAAAATATCTTGTAAACAGAAAAGGGAAATGTATCTTATAGCTGGAAGGAGTAATGATCCCGAAATAGTGAAACATTATAAAAATTACTGCACTGTATTAAGAAAAGTTATTAAATAGTCCAGAAGTATGTGCATTATGTCTGAGATTAGCACATCTGATAATAAAATTAAAACATTATAGAATATTGTGAAAAGGGAAACAAGGCAACCGAGAGCACAGGAAGACTGTTGGAGGTCCAACACTGACAATTTATCCTCGTGTAGACTGCGTACCTCTTGGACAGTCTGTTGTGCTTCAGCAAGTTGAGCAAAGTCAGTTGAGTGTGAGATGCTGCTAACACAGAAAAGGCTGTAATGTTTCAATCCCAGAAATGTGTCTAACATTCACGCTGAACTGGGCTATGTAGACATCGATTGTGCTGCTGAGGCAAATAGTTGATTTTACTTTGGCAGAAAGTGTACATAAGTGGCTTATGATTAGTGAAAATAGTAAGCTCCCTGGTTTTCAGTTGTGCTTGGAACTATTTAATAGCCTCATAGATAGCCAGAAGGCCTCTGACATATGTGCTCCATTTCATTGCGGTTGTGACACGTGGAAGAATGAAGCTAGGGTTACCACACACCATCACACAGTAGTTATAATGCCACACCAGTTGCTGTGTGGCTAACACCATGTTATCCATACACAAAACTGGTGAGTTACCTTTGCCCTTTGGGCCAATGAGTGTAGCTTGAGCGGTTCTTGCAACTCAGCTACATGTGCCAGTTGTCGGCAATAGAAATTAAGCACAACAAGGAAACAACATAATTCTTTAACCCTTTGTTGCCTGACGGTACTTTAAAGTACCAGTAAGTTTTGACTCTCATTATTTTCTTGTGGTGCAGTTTCGTAATCTGAGAGCCTGTCGGTACGTAACAGTAACTCTGCTCTACTGTTTCACAGATGTTATTGTGCAATACATAGATCTCTCTGGCTGTCAGAACTTGTAATTGTTTTTCGCGCACTGCTGTGAAAACCGAAGATTGTATGTCCTTGTTTCCATGGTATTGCCTGAATTTGTGCGCAGTTTATTGAAACTTCCGTTGAGTTTTCCATTGTACGTACTTACCTTCTTTGTTTTTTTTATAATAGTTTGAAGCATTACGTTACAAGTGAATGAGATAAAGTGGAAAATATAAGGCTGACTTATTAGTACCGTCAGGTTGTGCGAACACTTTATTGTAGCAAGAATGCGTTACCTCTCACTAGTTGTTCTGTCCACTTTTTCTCACACAGAAATCCGTAAATACATTTGCCTGTGGAACAATTAGAACAAACAGGAAAGGTTTGCCAGGGAATTTACCTAAAGAAAAATGTCTAAATCAAATCACAGAGAGTCATCTTTAGACGTAACAGTATTTCAATGGAAGGAAAATAAAGTAATGTATTTTGCGTCAAACTTTCATGGCACTGAACAGAGAGTAGTGACAAGAAAACAGAAAGATGGAACTAGTATGACTATACCATGTCCAGTTATTGTATGTGATTACAATAAAAACATGGGTGGTGTGGATCATGCAGACAGATTACGTTCAACTTACGGTCTTGACAAGCGATCAAAGAAATGGTGGCACCGTCTCTTCTGGGGAGCAATAGAAATTGCTTTTGTCAATGCTTACGTCATTTTCAGTGATCTACATGGGGCACTGCCACTGCTGGAATTCAGGCGTGCTGTGGCACTAGGGCTAATGAATGAACAGCAAGTGCCAAATCTCAAAAAGAGAAACTCTGCTAAAGATGAAATAACTCTCCCAAAGAGAAGGAAGAATAACTTTTCTGTTCTGAAGGATGTACGTCTTGGCAACCGAGTAAACCATTTTGTAGTGTTCAGTTGTAAAAGAGGACAATGCGAAATGTGTGCGAAAAATAAAATTCAGTCGAGACCACATTCACAATGTAGTACATGTAAAGTGTATTTGCGCTGCAACGAGAAAAAGAACTGTTTCCTACAATTTCATGAGGTATCACTAAATATGTGATATGTATATACTGTGAAAAATGTATAGCTAAGTTACTATGTATTGTGAAGTTGCTCTAGAATAAATTTATGCGAAATTTAAAAAAAAAATCAGAAATATCATATTTCTGTTAATTAATTTTCTAATGTAAAAATATTTAATATTTATGTGGAATAAAGTTATAAAAATTGGAGCATTTTTTCTGCGCATGTTGTGATTCTGTCCATGGACTCTGACGCTACCTCTGAGTACCAGGAGAGAAAAAAGTTGTGAAAAATAAAATAAAATTTTACAAAAAATTCTACCGTCATTTGAGGCCACAATAGCATAAATTCTGCAAAGAAAATGTTAAAAAGTAAATTTTTTCTTACGTCAGGAAACAAAGGGTTAAAGGTACTGGGTAATGCAATTTGCAAGTTGGCAGGTAAAGGTAGTGAACCTGACGATGAGATCTTATAGGTCAGGAAATTAACTTGTGTCTGGTTGAAAACACATTTGACAATGTTCAAAACTATGCCATACTGCTCAAACCATTCAAAAGTATCAGTTAGATGCTGCTGGTGTTGTTCTGGTGAAGCTGAGAAAACCAGAATATCATCTAGATACAGAAAGCAAAAGGCAGAGACCTTGTAATACGGAGCCTATGAACCTTTGCTAAATTTGTGCGGTGTTTTGGAGGCTGCACATCATGAAACGACCCTCAAGTAGACCAAAGAAGGTGATTATGGCTGTCTTCGATTCTTCGATATGTCTGCATCTCTTACTGCCATTTGAGTGAGTCTATGCCTTTGTACAGTCTAGGACTCTCAGTAAGGTCGCACCACTTAATTCGTG
Organism: Schistocerca nitens; assembly: GCF_023898315.1. NCBI lineage: Eukaryota > Metazoa > Arthropoda > Insecta > Orthoptera > Acrididae > Schistocerca > Schistocerca nitens. Next base: position 57,056,054 of record NC_064615.1, read on the forward strand.
GTTAAAGTCTTGTAGCAAGGGTACAAATTATTGGTCTGGTACAGTTCTCCCATTGAGGACTCGGTATTCCCTGTGTGGATGCCATCCACCACACTTCTTGGACACTAACTGAAGTGGGTATGACCAAGGACTACTCAACACTGTTGAATTCTGCTTTTGCTTGACTAGGTGGTCTGGGGCCAAACATCAGAGTCTGCAGCATTCCAGGGGGCCATCAGTAGTTTCAATGTGACTCACTGTTTCATGATGTACCTCATTCAGAGGTCCAGGAGGTTGTGTCAGGACTGAGAATCTCTGCAGTAAGTCCATGTGCTCTCTGTCTGTGGCCTGTATGACCTTTGTAGTGCGCATTGCTGCATTTTGTCGAAAACCTGAAGTTGTTAAGCTGGTGATCTTGCCAACAAGCCGCGCATTTGCAGTGTCTGGTAACAGATGGTAATATGCTTGAAAATTCACTCCTATTACAAGTTCTGATACAAATTCAATTGTGAAGTCCCATGCTAGGTCACGCCACAGCCCAAGATTCAGCTTTACCTGCAGTGTACCATTTGTTATTGTGGTGGAATTATTAGCTGTGTTGGGGCAGAAAGTGGTTAGTGCATAACTGCATGCACAGAAATACACATAGGTATGACACAGTGCCAACTAGATAATGTCAACATGAATTGTGTTCACTTATGAATAGGCTCTGCAACATAGTCCAGCAATCCATTGATGCACCTACTACCAACTGCTGCTGGCATTTTGGTTGGTTCAAAGCACAGTACATTTATGTGCATGGTCTCCAAATCTTCTGTGGTACCAATGTTGGCCTATCCCACAAAACGAAGAGGTAGGTGATGAGAGACTTGTCTACCTCTGGTGGTAACAATCTGTCTTTGCTCCAATCCCCAATGAGTCAGTAACTCACCAATCTGTTTAGTCAACGAATCAACCTTGGCAGTCAGAACAACATAATCAGTATGTGTAACCATGGGTGTTAACAAGCTGTTGCATGACACCATCACTGCATTTAATGGTGTGGGCATTATTATCAGCCAATTAAGCCACTGCGTCCATTGCCATTTTGGTTTGAGATGCTATAATAGCCTTCAGCTGAGGTGGCAGGCAGCTTCTCCACAATGTACATAGAATACTATGAGGCACATTACTAGTGTCAACCATACTATGTAAGTATCTCAAGTTTTACAACTGTCTCCTGTTGCCAATGTCTTCTTGCATCAAAATTCCTCTTATGATGCAGACACCCTGTGGATCAGTTAGGTGTTTAGTTTCTGGTAAGTGTCAGTTATCGCTGGAGCAATGATCACATCTTCAATCTCCAGGGCATATTTACAGACCAGATGCCTTACATAATATGTATACCTAGTACTTAGGTATGAACTGTCCAAATTCTTGTACAACACAGTAAGAGCAATTTATTCATTTTTGCTTGTCATGTTTCCTATGCTTTCCTGTATTTTACCTTTTTGGCGTTCTACACTTTTCGGGCAGTCCGCTGAAAAGTGTAAAACGGGTTTTACCACGTTCTGGCCAGAATTAGGAATGTAAAAGAACAGAACTAGCTTTTTAACTTATCCGGTGTCTTCAAAGACATTTAAATCAAAACATGTTGACAATTTCACACTTTTTGATGAGCTCAGTGAGCTTACTTGGCTGCTGCGTGTTAGCAATTTGTAGGATAAAGTCCCATATCCTTAAAATTTGCTTACATAATATGGGAAAGGAAAAGGACACGTGGAAGGACAGACCCACAACAATCACATCATTTTTCCTTCAACAGTTCACATTTATTTGTGCAACACGTTACACTAACAAACAGAATACAATATTAACCCTGCCAGATAATGAGCAACAAGACTTTGTTTACAAATAATATGTTTAAGCCATTGATCAAAGGCCCAAGCCAGAAGTAAGAAATCATTAAAAATACAAAATTGCAAGATAATAAGGTAAGACATTGACATGTGGAATAATCGCGTCTACTACCGGATGTTTGTGTCACTCTGGCACAATATTTCTGCCACGTAACTCGTTGCCTTCTTCAGGTGCTACCTGAGACTGCCATATTGGAGGATCTTGACAAGTATTTATGCCCAGAGGGCGCTGGGTGCCTCTGGGCATAAATACTGGACAAGATCCTCCAATAAGGCAGTCTCAGGTAGCACCTGAAGAAGGCAACGAGTTACGTGGCAGAAATATTGTGCCAGAGTGACACAAACATCCGGCAGTAGACCCGATTATTCCACATGTCAAGATCTCGCCGGGAAAGCTTGAAGAGTTACAGGTAAGACATTTCTTAATTAAAGCAATTTGGCATTGGAATAATTAAAAGAATTACTTCCCCAAAACTTTAAAGACAGATTGCCACTTACAGCTCTTCAGAGGATTTTAAAAAAATTAAATTAATTTCAGTGTTAATCAGACGAGCCTTTGAAAGAAACATCTGCAGCTGCGATTACTAATTATCAGATATCACAAGTTCAAGCATTCAATTTTCAGAACAGACCAACCATGAAAGTTAAGTTAAGTGCCAACAGTTACAATCGAGCATGGAAAGAATGCAATACAGAAGTGATGGCAAAGTAATTAGAAAAACATCTCAAATGTTGACAACAAGAGAAATTAAGCTCAAAGTTTCGAAATATTAATGCAATAAGAACAGGCAGAAATAATCTGATTTAGAAAAATCTGAAAGTTAATCATAAATCAGATAATATTACTCATTTCAGGAGAAATGTAAAATGTTTGGTAGGAAATATTAATATAAAATCTTGCAAATAAGCTTGTAGGCTAAACAAACTAAATAAACACTTTGCTAGTGCAAACAGCTTGACTAAGGTAATGTCAGGTGGCCACAATCACTCCCAAGAAACACCATGCCGGTGCATATCAGCAACAGGTCCATCGTCCAAGCACCACCCCAAGAAGTGAACCTGCGTCTTGTAAAACTAAGAACTGTTAACAAACACTATTCAGGTGAAACATGAGTTAATAGATACAAGTTAAAATAATGTAATCCACCCACTTCTTTATAACTTAATGGCACAAAACCTTCAAATCTACCATAATAATCGAACATAACAACAAAAAGATCAATTATTGTAATATAATATAAATTGATAGGTACAAAATCTGTTCACCAAGTGGCAGCAGGGGAACACACGCAATACAATTTAAATTTACAACCGTTCGGAGTTAGTGGCTACTCCTTCTGGCAGAAGATTTGAAGGGGGAGGAAGAGGGGTGAAGGAAAATGACTGGAGAGGTTTTCGTCGTTATATTAGCCCTTGTGGCCATCATTCTTGCTTATATAATCCTGCTGTCAGCCTTTGTTATCATCTGTCTTGTTGAAACTATCATCTGTTTTCTACCTTTTGTATTCCAATCTTTTATTTACCTGTACCACCCAGATTAATCAACACTTTGCCCCTACATCTTTTCTAATACCGATTTTCATGTATGTATACAGGCCCATTGTTATTTGTAAATTTGCATATAATAATTCCATCATTATTTACAAAGTTGCCAACAGTTCACTGCACTGCAAGGCATTCTCCCGATCATCTCCAACCAATTTATTTTCAAATTTGATTGCTATTTTCGTTCCTACCCTCCACTTACCCTGTTTATATGCAGTTCTTTCACTTTTTTGTGTTTGTTTTTCATCAAACCCCTCTGATCGACTTTTAGTGCCATCTTGTACATTACTTTATTTGCCAAGCAAAGTAGTTTACATTATTTCCTGTGAATTTCTCTTTCCGTCTGGCCTTTTTTTTCCCAATCATTTTATCGGCCCATATAGACCACTCTAGTGGCAAGAATTCTTACCCACTTGTTGCCTCTTGTCAAGCATTGTCTGTTCTCATGATTTTTGTGCAAATTTTTCTGATTTTTCCGAATTTTTTCCCTGTTTTTCTGCTGCTTTTCTATCTTTATCCACCCTCTGCCTCTCGTTTTTGCCACTCCCACCATTTCTAACACTCCAAAACATCCTCTCTTGCCATGATAAATCCCATCACATATACATCAGTTCTTTTTGAATACACGCTTTTGCGCTATCAAAATTAAAGTCCCACATTGTGTTTCTTGAAACCTGCTAGTCCCTTGGAATTACTCCCAAAGTCCTAACATTGAAAGTCCATGTTTCTGGATGTAATCCTACTCTACACCAGCCTCTTTTACAGTTTCAAGTACAGCAGTCTCTTGCACTTACCCAACTAATCTGTGACCTACATGCCTCATCTGCCAGTTTCCATTCCACCAGATTTCTCTCCTTCTACAAAATCCTGGAGTTAGCTGCCCCTCATGGTATCATCAACCAAGCCAACTTCAGAGGTGCAACACCATGCCAGACTTCACCTCAAAAAGCTATTCCACCTTCTCCTAAACTAGCTCAACAGTGGTGTTTCCCCTCCTGTCCCTCAGCAGCTCACCAAACAGCCACATCATCAACCACCACTCCTCTCCCACAAACCAAGCTTGGCCAACCTTCTTAACATCCCACAGCCTTCACCGTTGTCTCCCAGACCTGCAATACCAGTAATAACTCATAATCATAAGAACCAGTCACGACAGTACAGTGTTCTCAAACTTTCATCTAAAGCACTGCCCCCCCCCCCCTTTCCCCCTCCTCCCCCCAAATTTTCTGTATTAACCAAGGGTCTCACTTTCAGTCCTAAACCTGCATAGTTCTGACCATGATCGCAAACTTGATCCACCACCACTACTTCAGAATCACCGTGTACAAGTCTTCCAAGAATCCTTAACATCGAGCATTACTTCACAATCTCTTATCACATCCCTGCAAAATGACCCTAACATTTCCTGTACTGAACTCCAGGCTCTAAGTTCCCTAAAAAGCTGATGACTTCATCATTATCTTCCCACTAGACAAAATGTTAGTGAAACTCTACGCCAGCTGTATGACACCTCTACTTACAGCATCTGCCATCAAGATCTCATCCTTGTGTTTAAAACTGACCTGCAGTTCCTCTTAAAAACCTCAGACCTCTCAACAAAGACTTACACCTCAATCCACAGAACTTCTTACCCCACCCAAACCATGCACACCCACGTTTTACCTTCTTCCTAAGATCCAAAACTCTAACCATCCTGGCCATCCTATAGTTGCTGGCTTCAAAGCGCCTACCAAATGTATATATGCCTTAGTTGAACAACACCTGCAACCCATAGTACAAAGGCTTCCCTCCTATATTAAAGATACTAACCATTTCATAGATTGTCTGAAATCCATACATGTCCCACTCCAATCACACATCTTGCTTGTCACCATTGACATCATCTCTTTCTATACCAACATCCCCCATGTACATGGTCCGTCAATGGTCACCTGATTCCAAGCTTGCAACATCCTTCTTGCTCACCTTAACCAACTTTATACTCAGCAACAATTATTTACCTTTGAGGGGCAGACATACAAACAGATCAGGGGTACGGCCATGGGAACCAGGTTGGCTCCTACTTATGCCAGCCTTTTCAGGGGGCCCCTGGAGTTCTGGGATCCATAAGCCTTCTCAGCCCCTGGTTTGGTTTAGATACATTGATGACATCTTTGCTGTATGGGCTCATGGGGAGGCTGACCTGTTAAAATTCCTGGAATCTCTAAATACCTTCTCTCAGCTAATTTTCGAATGGTCCTATTCCAGACCCAATACCACTTTCCTTGATGTTGATCTCATCCTCACTGAAGGCCAACTGCACACTTCTGTCCACATCAAACCTACTAAAAAACAACACTACTTACATTTTCAAACAATGGAAAATCCAGGATGAGATGTAACCCTGCCTTAATTTGCGTTAATTCCTTCCATGACTGCTCCTTTCTTCACTCCATTTTAGATACCTACATCTTTCATTTTCTGACTTGTCTATTTTTTGCTGTCCCCCCTCCCACCTCAGTTGCATTCAATGCACTTTAATTCATGCATGATGTTTTCGCACTAATCTCTGTCTTGCATATTACCGTGTCTTCCATCTTTAACCTCTCATGTTTTCAAATCTCATTCAGTGCAGTCCCCAACAATAAGTCTTTACTTCTCATCCGGTCCTGTAAGTCTCCCGGCGTTCTGGGTGACTTTTCTGAACTGTACTCCATTCCGTAAACCTCTCCAGTCCTTTTTCTTCTCCCCTCTTCATTTCCCCTTCAACTCTTCCGCCAGAAGAAGAACTCACAGGCTCCAAAAGCTTATAAAAGTTAAGTCCTTCTGTGTGTGTGTTCCCCTGTCACCACTTGGTGAGTAGATTTTTTTATCTATCCATTTATGTAATAATCAAACAGTAACATTACTCAAAATTGCACACAGTAAAAACCGTTTAATAACATAAAATAAATAGTGTGATAAATGTCTCCCCCAAAACAACTCAACTGAGTATTATTAATCTCAGGAAGTTACTTTAAATAGAAAAGCAGTCTATAAGTCACCTAGGCTACACTGCCATAGAGTTATTTGCAACACACTCAAATTTCTACGAGAAATAGGAGTTTAACTCCTGGAGGTGGTACTGAATCGCTAGCGTTTAAAAGTAAGGCTCTCTTCAATGGCACTTAGATTTCAGAACTTTCTGAAACATAATTTGAGCAGCATACATTAGTTTGAAAAATTTCCTTAAAATAATTAAAAGATTAAATAATAAGTCCAAGAAAATATCCCAAGACATTAAAAACAAACACTTAACAAACCAGATTTATCATAGAGCTTACGAGCAATTTAATGGCACCCAGTTTCTTTAAACACTAACAACAAACAGCCTGATGGGTTACAAGAAAATATCACTTATTTGAAACCCACCAGATTTAAACTACCAGACAGCTTGTGGCATAGGTGATATCAGATCTCTGTAGAAAGCTTTGATTCTGGAGCAAACAGACTAAAAGTGGCAATTGTTTGTTCCGTACAGATTGGCTTTTTAGTGGGGATGTGAAATACAGAGCATAAACATGTAACAGTAAGGTGAAATTTCAAGTATCACTTATAGTGGCAAGCAGCCACCATTACATGTGTGAAATAAGCATTAACCAGTAAATGGGTCAGACTCAAGCAGAGCAGTTGTGGTTAACAATTATTACAATGGTTGAAAATTTTTTTGTGATTGATAAAACAAGAGCCATAGAGGTGGGCATATCACAGCCCAAGTGATATCAACCATTGCTTCATCAAGAAGTTGTTATCCCATAATTCCAGCTCAATCCAAAATGCCAGCTTCTATAAGTGCACAGCATGGACATAAGGGAAGACAGTTCAGCCGAAGTACACTGAAGGGCATGGTGGATACTCCGATGCAGCCACTTACAATACACTCGTAACTAATCAGTCTCCGCACAAATAGAGTACCGAGCAAGGTGGTGCAGTGGTTAGCACACTAGACTCACACTCGGGAGGACGATGGTTCAAACCTGCGTCCAGCCTCCTGATTTAGATTTTCCATGATTTCCCCAAATCGCTTCAGGCAAATGCCGGGATGGTTCCTTTGAAAGGGCATGGTTCCTAACCCAATGGGACTGATGGCCTCGCTGTTTGGTCCTCTCCCCCAAATCAACCATCCAACCAACAAATAGAGCCAGTGGCCCACACAGCCAGTAGGCTGACCACTGTCTGTGCTGCCCTCTCGCTTTGTGTCCAGACACTGGCCAAGACTCTGTGCCAGCAGTGACACACAGGAAGCTAAGGGTAATTCATGCCACCTAGTGGGGTGCCAGGAAATGAAGGCAGAAAAAAAGATGAAATGAGGTTGACATGGCTCAGTCCTGTGCCCAAAATCCAGGAGATTCACCAGCCTTAATAACAATATATAATAAGGCTGAAGGCCATACAAGTAACAGCTAAAAAAGTTTTTCTAGCGAAATAAAATTTCTGTGGGTGGATGCATTATATTACATGACATGGATACTAATACTAACAAGTAAAAAAACCTGAATATGTCAAGATGTTTTGATTCAGATGTCTTTGAAGCTGCCAGATAAGTCGAAAAGCTATTTCCCTTCTTTTACATTCCTAACTATGCCCAGGACATATTCATCTTTTTTGTGCTATGATAGGAACATTTTTCTTTCTGGTAGTTTTGTTTTACAGTTGACATATTTTGTATGAAAGCCCAAAATTTCTTAATTCTAAAGAACGTCTTGTCTTCCCTGAAAACTGTAATTAAAAAGTAATTTTTATTGAAAATCATTATTTTCCAGAATATTCGAATATTTAAAATGTAATCCTTTCAAATCTCCAATGTTACTCGATTACTGTCTTGGAGCCCAAATTTTTCTGTTTCTGAAAAGTGTAATTATACCTGATTAATCTGTTAATTAATGAAATATTTCCATTACTAGATTTGAGTTTCTAGAAAATTCATGATGAGCTTTTCTACATCCTAGGGATACCAGTGCACTGCCAAACTTCCACTACACAAAAAACTGCCTACCATTTATATCATCTTAAGGATATTTAGTCAATTGTTAATTGACATAACTTCACTGCTTAATGTGTATATGTACTCTTCTGCCTTTTATTTTGTTATTTAAAATATAATAACTGTGTATTTTATTATTTGTAACTGTATTTGTGTGTGTTTTTTCTTGCCTTTTATTGTGTTATTTGAAGTATAATAACTGTGTATTTTATTATTTATAAAAATGGTATTATATACATTTTAAGTGTGAGGCAGACCATGGCCAATCTTCAGAGAGTACTATAGTAAAGTGCAATCAAATGTATGTAATTAATCATAAGTGCACTCGAAGTAACTGCAGTGGATGGTGACTTAGGGTGGCTTGTGCAAAGTTTGAATCAAACCATTTATTGAATATGGATAATGAATTATTGGCACTTTATAAAATTTGTTTGGCTTCTTATAGTCTATGACAATTTACTGATCTGTCATGGTAAAAGTATGAAGACAATGAAAATATGTGTACATAAACTCAAAAATCTATTTTGATGGTGTTTGAAACATTATTTAAAATTTACTCAGAGCACCAAGAAGTGATTAACTGGGCAATGAGACAAGAAAATAATGTGTGATGAACACTGTAATGCAGCAATCACTGGTACTATGCTATTTTGTTATAACACTCCTGATGGTAATATTAGTGCCATTTGAATTCTTCCTACCAACACCAGCTTTTCTGAAGTGAGCAGGGCACATCACCAGTAGATTTTCAGTCTCTTCATAATAATTAACTTCTTTTAATAAGCTTTGAGAAGAGTAAGATTTACAAATAAACTTTTGTACATCTTCATTTTCTCGTTGTTGGCTGCAGTTCATCACATCTAGGGGTAGATTCTTGAGGCTGAAATTTTTGAACTTGTGGGTTCCAGATGACTCGATAACTGTTAAGTAATTCTGCTGCATTATTTCTGTTTCTATGACTTTTTTATTTTATCCCATTTTTCTATGTCACACTGCTTTTACAATCTCCACATTAAAACAGAAATTAACATAGTTATTGCCAGACATAAAAACATGTCCAATCACATCAAAGGTCTGCTCACTGCTACTAACTCATTCTTGCGGTACTAACAATATTCCAAAGAGTTTACAAAATGAAAAAAGTTTACAAACTTCCTTGACAAAAGAAGAATCTTCATCAAGTTACACCATTATTTTATAAATGAGTCCAGAAATGAATTTAACAAATATTGTCAGATTATGCAATTAGTAATAGGAATTTTAAATATGCCAGATATTTCATAATTTCAAATGTTCCTAAAAGAAGAGTAATTATTTACTGTTCATAGAAAGTTAATTCATATTGATTGTACTACAGTAATTTCTTTTTATACATTTTAGCCTGAAATACAGTACATCGAATACAAAATCATATGAAATTCATTTAGTTAAATGGCTGAGATAGTGTTCACCTATACAAGATTCAAAAATATTCCTGGTATTGACTATTTCTGTTAAAGAAAGGTAATGCTAGGGGATGGTGTCCCTTTACAGCACCTAGCAGCCCTATCCTGTCCCCACCACGTTCTTCTACATTCTCACAGCCAGCACAACACCTTTCCCCACCCCAGCCCAGCCATTCCTCCCCCTCCCTGCCCAATGACTCCTCCTTACTCCAATATTCACTCCATGTGGCTGTCCACGTCAGTCACTGCATTCAAGCAACAGTGGCCATTTCTGCAATATGCACGTTAATAAATAGGCCTCACACAGACAGCCCCAGTGAGTCAATGGCCGGTAGTTAAAAAGTGAGTATATATGTCAGTCAGTCAAACTTCTAAGTCAATTCTGTGTGAAATTTTTATCAAACCACTCTTATTATATGTGTATTTCCCCAGATTTACACAGTTTATGCACAACAAACCTGACAAATATGGACTGAAGAATGTACTAGGACACTGTAAAATTAACAGAACATTGAAAAATACTAGTATGAAGGCTTAAAAATATAGGGTTACTGATGGTCATCATTTGCTCATACTGGTTTAATAAATTAAAAAATACAAAAGACAAGGAGCCTTGTCTTTATATCTACATAAATAAAAAAGTTTAATCTGTTTGTTCAAAATCTTAAATCTCCGAAAGTTCATCACTGAATGGTATGACATTTTGACACAACACTGCATGTGAATACACACATGCTTCTATATTTACTTTTACTGGAGCACCAACTGCTGACTGTGTGTGTGTGTGTGTGAGAGAGAGAGAGAGAGAGAGAGAGAGAGAGAGAGAGAGAGAGGGAACATTGTTAGCAAAAACCTTGAAAAGCTCTTGACTGATTTACTTCAGATTTTTACATGATACTGTAATATCAATATCTACATTGAGCAACCAGTAAAGGAAATGAAAGAAATATTTGGAGTAGGAATTAAAATCCATGGAGAAGAATTAAAAACTTTGAGGTTTGCTGACAACATTGTAATTGTGTCAGAGACAGAAAAGGACCTGGAAGAGCAGCTGAACGAAATGGACAGTTGTCTTGAAAGGAGGATGTAAGATGAACATCAACAAAAGCAAAGTGATGATAATGGAATGTAGTCAAATTAAATCAGGTGATGCTGAGAGAATTAGATGAGCAAATGAGACATTAAAGTAGTAAATGAGATTAGCTATTTGGTGAGCAAAATAACTGAGGATGGTCGAAGTAGAGAGTATATAAAATGTAGCCTGGCTATGGCAAGAAAAGCATTTCTGATGAAGAGAAATTTGTTAACATCGAGTATAGATTTAAGTCTCAGGAAGTCGTTTCTGAAAGTATTTGTATGGAGTGTAGCCTTGTATGGAAGTGAAATATGGATGATGAACAGTTTAGACATGAAGAGAATAGAAGCTTTCAGAATGTGGTGCTACAAAAGTATGCTGAAGATTAGATGGGTAGATCACGCAACTAAGGTGCTGAATAGAATTGGGGAGAAGAGGAATTTGTGGCACAACTTGATTGGAAGAAGTGATCGATTGGTAGGACATATTCTGAGGCATCAAGGGATCACCAATTTAGTTTTGGAGGACAGCATGGAGGGTAAAAATCGTAGAGGGTGATCAAGAGATGAACACACTAAGCAGATTCTGAAGGATGTAGTTTGTAGAAGTTATTTGGAGATGAAGAGGCATGCACAGGATAGAGTAGCATGGAGAGCTGCATCAAACCAGTCTCTGGGCTGAAGACCACAAGAACAACAACAACAACAACAATATCTCTAATAAACAAAAATCTCAAATGGTTCGTGACTAATTTACTGCAAAGTTTTATACACTACTCTGATAAAAGTTTATACAGACATATGCTACATAATTCTTAATGTAACCATGAATGAGTTAGTCAAATTGGATGGAAATCAGTAGGTGTGATGTACATTTACAGAGAAACAAGTGATTACAATATCTGGCAAATTGGATGATTTATTTCAAGAGCAAGAGCTTCACAAATTGAACAGTAATGCATTCATCCACTTCTGGCCCAGTGCAAGTAGTTACTTGGCATGACATCGATTGATAGAGTTGTTGGATGCCTTCCTGAGGGATATTGTGTCAGATTTTGTCCAGTTGGTACCTTCGACAATCAAAATCCATAGCTGGTTGGCATCCCTTCCTATAGTGCTCCAAACATTCTCAATTGGGGAGAGATCCATTGACCTTGAGGCCAAGGTAGGGTTTGGCAAGCATGAAGACCAGCAGTAAAAACTCTTGCCGTGTGCAGGTGGCCATTATCTTGCTGAAATGTAAACTCAGGGTGGCTTGCCATGAAGGGCAACAAAATGGGCAGTAGACTATCATTGACATATCACTATGTTGTAGGGGTGCCGTGGATGACAATCAAAGGGGTCCTGCTGTGAAATGAAATGGAACTCTAGACCATTACTCCCAGTTGTTGGATCGTACGGTGGTTGACAGTCAGGTCTGTATCTCACCACTGTGCAGGGTCTCTCCATCTTCACTGGTCGGTGGGGCTAGTTCAGAGCAGATTCAGATTCTTTATTTGCCATTGACCACATGCACTGAAATAGGCTTTACAGTTGTGTCAAGATACATAAGAAATTACTACATTAGTTAGTGTTTAGCAGGACTCTTCACTAAAGACAATTTTACTTCAGTCAGTGAGATACCAGGATGACTGTGTCCAACACCATTGCAAATGGCCTTGTTCAATTACAGAGGTCAAGATAGTCATGATAATGACGAACCCGGTGCTCTGAGTGCCACACTGATGCTTGCTGGGTCCTCGTGTTCTGTCATGTCTCTAGGTCAACCGCTTACTTCCTGACACTGTGGTCACACATGGTTCACCCCTTCTCCCAACATCATTGACTGGTGGCATCACTCCTAATCAAATGTTGAGCAATTCACCCATTACTCCAACCAGCTCCTTTGAGCCCAACAAGGAATGAAATTCCCAAAGATTTTATGCCCTGGTATTAACATGTCTCCTGTTTACTATCCTTGTCATCTGTGCAGTGAAATTGTGCTGCAGTGACACACATTCATCCATTGGCTGCCAAAGTTTACAATTTTACATTTTCTGTTGATTCATACGTTAATAAAAATCTCAAAAAGTTCTTGACTGATTTACTTCAAATATTTACATGCTACTGTAATATACAGTCAGGTGTACATAGAATATATATTTTTTTGAAGCAACAATGTTGGTGGTGCAGGTTTTTTATTAAACTTCATAATATTAAGTGTATATCGAGCACCTGCAGGTAACTTTACTGTATTTACCCGAATCAAAGCTGCACTTTTATTCCGGGTTTTGTAATCCAAAAAACCGCCTGCGGCTTAGAATCGAGTGCAAAGTAAGCGGAAGTTCAGAAAAATGTTGGTAGGTGCCGCCACAACTAAGTTCTGCTGTCGAATATATGCAGCGCTACACAGGCATGCTTTGCAGGGACAAAGATAAATACTGGCGCCAAAACCTCTGTGTCAGTATGTTGTTGTTGTCTTCAGTCCTGAGACTGATTTGATGCAGCTCTCCATGCTACTCTATCCTGTGCAAGCTTCTTCATCTCCCAGTACTTACTGCAACCTACATCCTTCTGAATCTGCTTAGTGTATTCATCTCTTGGTCTCCCTCTACCATTTTTACCCTCCACGCTGCCCTCCAATGCTAAATTTGTGATCCCTTGATGCCTCAGAACTTGACCTACCAACCAGTCCCTTCTTCTTGTCAAGTTGTGCCACAAACTTCTCTTCTCCCAATTCTATTCAATACCCCCTCATTAGTTATGTGATCTACCCATCTAATCTTCAGCATTCTTCTGTAGCACCACATTTCAAAAGCTTCTATTCTCTTTTTGTCCAAACTATTTATCGTCCATGTTTCACTTCCATACATGGCTACACTCCATACAAATACTTTCAGAAACGACTTCCTGACATTTAAATCAATACTCGATGTTAACAAATTTCTCTTCTTCAGAAACGCTGTCCTTGCCATTGCCAGTCTACATTTTATATCCTCTCTACTTTGACCATCCTCAGTTATTTTGCTCCCCAAATAGCAAAACTCCTTTACTACTTTAAGTGTCTCATTTCCTAATCTAATTCCCTCAGCATCACCCGACTTAATTTGAATACATTCCATTATCCTTGTTTTGCTTTTGTTGATGTTCATCTTATATCCTCCTTTCAAGACAACTGTCCATTCCGTTCAACTGCTCTTCCAAGTCCTTTGCTGTCTCTGACAGAATTACAATGTCATCGGCAAACCTCAACATTTTTATTTCTTCTCCATAGACTTTAATACCTACTCCGAAATTTTCTTTTGTTTCCTTTACTGCTTGCTCAATGTACAGATTGAATAACATTGGGGACAGGCTACAACCCTTTCTCACTCCCTTCCCAACTACTGCTTCCCTTTCATGCCCCTTGACTCTTATAACTGCCATCTGGTTTCTGTACAAATTGTAAATAGCCTTTCGCTCCCTGTATTTTACCCCTGCCACCTTTAGAATTTAAAACAGAGTATTCCAGTCAACATTGTAAAAAGCTTTCTCTAAGTCTACAAATGCTAGAAATGTAGGTTTGCCTTTCCTTAATCTACGAGGGCCGTTCAGAAAGTAACCTCCGGTTGATTTAAAAAACTACACCAAGTTAAATAAAAATATTTTAATATATACATCTTACAACTACATCTTTGCACTATTTTTCTACATAGTCTCCATAGCGATTAAGGCACTTATCATATCTCTTCACAAGCTTTGAAATTCCTTCTGCATAAAAATCACCCGCTTGTGCCTGGAGCCAGCCTGTGACCGCATCTTTGAGCTCTTCGTCGTCATCAAACCGCTGTGACCCGAGCCATTTCTTCAAATGCATGAAGAGGTGATAATCACTTGGCGCCAGGTCTGGGCTGTAAGGTGGATGGTTGATAGCGTCCCACTTGAAGGACTCAAGAAGGGCCGTTGTTCTGCGAGCAGAGTGAGGACGGGCGTTATCGTGCAAAAAAACGATACCGGAAGTCAGCATACCACGGCGTTTGTTTTGTATAGCCCGTTGTAACTTTTTTATTGTTTCACAGTACACGTCTTGATTAATGGTCGTACCACGTTCCATGAATTCAACCAACAACACCCCTTTGGCATCCCAAAACACCGTTGCCATCAGTTTTCTGGCAGAAAAATCTTGCGAGGCTTTTCTTGGTTTGGTAGGCGAATTTGAATGTGCCCACATCTTTGATTGTTCTTTTGTCTCAGGGTTCACGTACTTAATCCAGGTTTCGTCACCAGTCACGATTCTGTTTAACAATGGTTCTCCTTCGTCCTCATAACGTGACAGAAAGTCTAATGCAGAGGCCATTCTTTGAGTTTTGTGGTGGTCGGTAAGAATTTTGGGCACCCATCGTGCACAGAACTTACGGTAACCCAATCTTGCTGTCACTATCTCGTACAAGAGAGTCTTAGAAATCTGTGGAAAACCAGTAGACAACTCCGACATTGCGAAACATCGATTTTCACGAACTTTTGCATCAACTGTCTGAACGAGTTCGTCAGTCACCAATGATGGTCTACCACTCCTCTCTTCATCATGAACGTTTTTCTCGTCCACTTTTAAATAAACGTACCCATTCACAGACAACTCCTTCACTCGTAACTATTGGTCCGTACACGGCACAAAGCTCACGATGAATAGCTGCTGCAGAATATCCTTTGGCTGTAAAAAACCTTATGACAGCATGCACTTCACATTTGGCGGGGTTTTCTATTGCAGCACACATTTCAAACTGCCACAAAAACTAAACTAGCGCAGGTACGACGTTCACTCGACCACGGCTTGATGCCGACTGACCTGTTGAGTGCGTGAACGCACAGATGGCGTCGCTACTCCCCCCACAACCCGCACTGTGACCAATCGGAGGTTACTTTCTGAACCTTTTTCTAAGATAAGTCGTAGAGTCAGTATTGCCTCATGTGTTCCAACATTTCTGCGGAATCCAAACTGTCTAGAGTGAGACAACAGCAAACGCGGAAGAATATACATATCGTGTCTTGTTTATATTCATATTATTCTTATACCTAATAGTGGTACAGTCAGAAATGAAGCACAGCAATTGATTAGAATTTTAAATCTAAAATGACTCTAATTTCTGTGCAGAATGTAATTTTCTAGAAAGGCGTCTGCAAAGATTTTCAAATGGAGAAAAATTTTTGCTAAATTCTCGTTCAGAACATCTATCATACACAGTCTGTTATTTGGTTCTTGTTGATCATCATTGAAGAAAGCCGCAGTGTAAGTAACAACAAATAGCAGTCTCTTGCCATTGTTTCGCTAATGATACGATTCCTCTCTTTTGTTTTTTAATTGTAAGCGGCGGTAGCGTGCACAAAAGCAAGCCATGCCTCAAGCGGCGACAGGTCGTAAACACACATTATCAGAATGCGACAGACAATGCATGATACAGTACAGTAATGCATTTTCAGCTTAGAGTGACGTAAACACCTATAACAAAGAGAACGGCACTTATCAGATCAAAGAAAAATAAGCAATCAATTCAAACCAGACGAAGCACGTGAAAAAGGAAGAGTACCCGTATAAATACGGACGGAGCACCTGACGTATAGCAATGGCTACCTGATAAAGCTTAACTGCTAAGCTTACGACTCAAACCAAACTACTGTAGCTGTATCGTCATTCATTCGACCTAAATTCTGTCTCATATTACAATGGACCAACTTTGTTTTGATTTGGAGGTGCGGCCTAAAACTTTTCTTTCCCCTTGAATTTCGAGTCTCAATTTTCAGGTGCAGCTTAGATTCGGGAAATTTTTTTTCGCTTGATTTCGAGTATCGTTTTTCAGGTGCGGCTTAGATTCGAGTAAACACGGTAATCTGTTCGTTAACCACCTTGAAGCTGTACTGGCCCATTTAACAACCAAAAACAAAGAAATAGTGGTTGCTGGTGATTTCAATGTAGATTTCCTTGAAGACTCTCCCAATAAGAACTTATTTGAGTTAGTAACACTATCATTCAACTTAATTTCCACTGTAAAGTTCCCCTTTAGGGTAGCCAATTGCTCACAAACAGCTATTGATAATATCTTTATAGAAAAGTCCAATGAACAAAATTATATTACAAAACCAATAGTCAATGGATATAAAATCTGTTAAATCTGAGCTCAAGATAATCAGTAAGCCAAAAATTGACTATTTTAGGACACTCTTCAGAGACATTCACTGGACTGATGTTTACAGTGCTCATGGCTTGAATGAAAAATACAACACTTTTGCTTATTTGAACACTGTTTTCCCCTAAAACTTACCAAGGTTAGTGCAAAGTCTACAAAGAAGCCATGCATTACTCAAGGGATATCTTGTAAAAAACAAAAAGGTAAACTATATCTGTCAGTCCAAAACAGTTCCAATGTTGATGCTATAGCACATTACAAGAAATACTGCAAAATATTAAAGACTGTAATACGGACATCAAAGCAAATATATTACAAGGTAGAGATAGTCGTATCAGATAACAAAATAAAGACAATATAGGATATAGTGAAGGAGGAGACTGGTAGAACCAGATATGAAG
Organism: Schistocerca nitens; assembly: GCF_023898315.1. Classification (NCBI taxonomy): domain Eukaryota; kingdom Metazoa; phylum Arthropoda; class Insecta; order Orthoptera; family Acrididae; genus Schistocerca; species Schistocerca nitens. The sequence continues at coordinate 57,073,538 of NC_064615.1, forward strand.
AGGGACAAATAGCATTAAGAGTAAATGATACATTGGTGACAGATGTGTATAGTGTTGCAGAACTTTTTAACAAACATTTCATAACTGCTACTGAAAAGATGGAGTTGTCAGGTTCTGTAGATGCTGCTATGGAATGCTTAGACCAGACATTTCTAGTAAGTTCCATAATATAATGGAATAATGAATTTGACCCTCACTACTCCAGCAGAAATAATGTCCATCATAAAATCTTTAAAATCAAAAACATCTAGTGGGTGTGATGAAATATCAACAAAGCTAATTAAAGAATGTGATTCTTAGTCAAGTAACATATTAAGCTATCTCTGTAACCAGTTGTTTATCAGTGGAATATTTCCTGAATGGTTAAAATAGGCTGAAGTTAAGCCACTGTTTACGAAGGGAGATAAAGAAATAGCATCAAATTTCCGTCCAATTTCACTTTTGCCAGCATTCTCAAAAATTGTAGAAAGTAATGTACAATCGGCTTTATAACCATCTTATCTCAAATAACAAACTGTCAAAGTCACAGTTTAGATTTCTAAAGGGTTCTGATATTGAGAAGGCTATCTACACTTACAGTGAAAATGTGCTTAATTCATTAGATAAAAAATTGCAGGCAACTGGAATGTTTTGTGATCTGTGAAAGGCATTTGACTGTGTAAATCACAATATCCTTTTAAGTAAATTAGAATATTATAGTGTAACAGGAAATGCTGCAAAATGGTTCAAATCTTATATCTCTGGCAGGAAACAAAGGGTGTTATTTGGTAAGAGACATGTATCAAGCTACCAGGCATCATCCAATTGGGAACTAATTACATGTGGGGTCCCACAAGGTTCCATTTTAGGGCCCTTACTTTTTCTTGTGTATATCAATGACCTTTCATCAGTAACATAACCAGATGCCAGGTTCATTTTGTTTGCCGATGATACAAACATTGCTATAAATAGCAAATCAAGTGTAGTCTTAGAAAGATCAGCTAATAAAATATTTTTGGACATTAATCACTGGTTCCTAGCCAATTCTTTGTCACCAAACTTTGAAAAAACACACTACATACAGTTCAGAACTTGTAAGGGGTGTCCCACGAGTATATGCCTAACATATGATGACAAGCAGATAGAAGAAGTGGACAGTGTTAAATTCTTGGGATTACAGCTTGATAATAAATTCAACTGGGAAAAGCACACCACAGAACTGCTGAAGCGTCTTAACAAATCTCTATTTGCAATGCGAATTGTGTCAGACACAGGGGATATGAAAATGAAGAAGCTGGCATACTATGCTTACTTTCATTCCATAATGTCATATGGGATTATTTTTTGTGGTAATTCATCAAGCCAAGCTAAAGTTTTATGGGCACAAAAATGTGCAGTAAGATTTATATGTGGTGTGAACTCAAGAACATCCTGCAGAAGCCTGTTTAGGTAACTAGGGAAACTGACCACTGCTTCCCAATATATTTATTCTTTAATGAAATTTGTCATTAAAAATGTATCACTTTTCCAAACCAACAGCTCAATTTATGGAATCAATACTAGAAATAAGAATAATCTTCACAAGGATTTAAAGTCACTTAGTCCTGTACAAAAAGGTGTGCATTATTCAGGCACACACATTTTCAATAACCTGCCAGAAGCCATAAAAAGCTTAACAACCAATGAAATTCAGTTTAAGAGAAGTCTAAAGGATTTATTGGTGGCCAACTCCTACTCCATTGATGAATTTCTCAGTAGAAACAACTAATTTGTGTGTGTGTGTATATATGAGTACAATATAACTTCTGCACAATTTCAGTGCAGTAATGTGTTCATTGTAAATAAGTGTGTGTGTGTGTGTGTGTGTGTGTGTGTGTGTGTGTGTGTGTGTGTGTGTTTGTGTTTGTGTTTGTGTGTAAGTACAGTCTAACTTCTGCACCATTTCAGTGCAGTAATGTGTTCATTGTAAATAAGTATTATAGTAGTTGTATTACACGTTTATTACCTTATAAATAAATAAACTTTTTTTATTTTAAATTCAGTGCATTAGTATTTGTAAAATGATTCTTTCATATAGTGTTCATTAAAAAATGACGATCATTCCACTTGGGACCTGTGGAATGGTACATTAGCTTATTTGTTTGAGTTGTAAATATTTGTCATGTATTGTTGTTTTTCTGACATGTTCCACATCTTGGAAGACCTCCTCACTACGGATCAATTGGAATGAAAGTAAATCTAATCTAATCTCAGTGAGAAAGAAAATGCTGTTGAAATGTGCAGTTTTTCCCCCAGTCACATTTAACCACAAAAGCAGTGATTTCATTTTAAGCAACTTCAATTCCCAATCAAGATTTCATTTGCAACAGCTGTAAACAAGTGTGAGGGTGTCAGGGGGGGGGGGGGGGGGCAGAAGATGGCCAGAGGGGGAGAGGATATGGACATAGAGAGGAGGGAGGAAGAGATGGAGAGGAAGAGGGAGAGGAGGAGGAGGAGGAGGAGGAGTGAGACAGGTTATAAGAGTTCATGGACATTGAGAGGGGCTAGGAGGCGATGGACAGAGAGAGGGAAGGAGAGAGAGAACATACATCCAGTTCCTGTACATATTTAGCAATTGCGAAGCATTGCTGGATTCACTAGTATAGAAATAAAAATGTCGTTCATCAGTTATATTAAAGCTGAAGGACACCTAGAATACAAAAAATAACTTCTTAGTATCTCTCAAAATTCCCAAGAAATTTCAACAAGAGAGAACTTTGTTAGTAGTGACAATTAATAAGATTTTTCACCTGCATGAACAATTCTACCTTACATTTCACCATCATCATGGCTCTGAGCACTATGGGACTTAACATCTTAGGTCATCAGTCACCATCATCATGAAAGAGACTAATGAAGTTAAGAGTGCTCCCTGATAGAGTACCAAGGGAAGAAGAACAAGAATGTCCACATTCTCAGCACATTACATCCTAAAATAGCAGTGACCAAAGAAGGGAAGAAGAGCCCAGAAACTGTTACCTCTATAATGGCACAAAGTGTGTTGTGGACATCATTGATCAAATGATTCATAAATATTCAATTACCAGTGCATATCTTTTGCAATGTTGTAGACATGGTAGCAGTAAATTTGTGAATCATCTACAATTGAAGGAAGCAGCATACTACGCCTTATATAATTCACATCAGTCTTTCCATTGTGTGCCAGCCTAGTCTGCTGTAACTAGCTCTGACGTCATAAATATTGCGCAATACTTTAAAATGAAGTAAATAACCTGAAACGTTTCTAGCATGTCAGGAGTAATACAAAATCAATATGTGTTGGATATCAGTTCAGTAACTTTAACCATTTTCGAAATTTGGATGTTTTTCTGTAAAAATCATTGGCGCAACAGAAAAGAGCTAGAAACTTAAAAATTTATATTTAGATTCCTTTTGCATAATAATTTAGTAGAAACAGTATTCTGGATCTCACAAATTTAAATTTTAGTTGAAATTCATGATTTTCTGGTTTTTGTCTTAGAAATTAAGGAAGCAAGATACACTCCTGGAAATGGAAAAAAGAACACATTGACACCGGTGTGTCAGACCCACCATACTTGCTCCGGACACTGCGAGAGGGCTGTACAAGCAATGATCACACGCACGGCACAGCGGACACACCAGGAACCGCGGTGTTGGCCGTCGAATGGCGCTAGCTGCGCAGCATTTGTGCACCGCCGCCGTCAGTGTCAGCCAGTTTGCCATGGCATACGGAGCTCCATCGCAGTCTTTAACACTGGTAGCATGCCGCGACAGCGTGGACGTGAACCGTATGTGCAGTTGACGGACTTTGAGCGAGGGCGTATAGTGGGCATGCGGGAGGCCGGGTGGACGTACCGCCGAATTGCTCAACACGTGGGGCGTGAGGTCTCCACAGTACATCGATGTTGTTGCCAGTGGTCGGCGGAAGGTGCACGTGCCCGTTGACCTGGGACCGGACCGCAGCGACGCACGGATGCACGCCAAGACTGTAGGATCCTACGCAGTGCCGTAGGGGACCGCACCGCCACTTCCCAGCAAATTAGAGACACTGTTGCTCCTGGGGTATCGGCGAGGACCATTCGCAACCGTCTCCATGAAGCTGGGCTACGGTCCCGCACACCGTTAGGCCATCTTCCGCTCACGCCCCAACATCGTGCAGCCCGCCTCCAGTGGTGTCGCGACAGGCGTGAATGGAGGGACGAATGGAGACGTGTCGTCTTCAGCAATGAGAGTCGCTTCTGCCTTGGTGCCAATGATGGTCGTATGCGTGTTTGGCGCCGTGCAGGTGAGCGCCACAATCAGGACTGCATACGACCGAGGCACACAGGGCCAACACCCGGCATCATGGTGTGGGGAGCGATCTCCTACACTGGCCGTACACCACTGGTAATCGTCGAGGGGACACTGAATAGTGCACGGTACATCCAAACCGTCATCGAACCCATTGTTCTACCATTCCTAGACCGGCAAGGGACCTTGCTGTTCCAACAGGACAATGCACGTCCGCATGTATCCCGTGCCACCCAACGTGCTCTAGAAGGTGTAAGTCAACTACCCTGGCCAGCAAGATCTCCGGATCTGTCCCCCATTGAGCATGTTTGGGACTGGATGAAGCGTCGTCTCACGCGGTCTGCACGTCCAGCACGAACGCTGGTCCAACTGAGGCGCCAGGTGGAAATGGCATGGCAAGCCGTTCCACAGGACTACATCCAGCATCTCTACGATCGTCTCCATGGGAGAATAGCAGCCTGCATTGCTGCGAAAGGTGGATATACACTGTACTAGTGCCGACTTTGTGCATGCTCTGTTGCCTGTGTCTATGTGCCTGTGGTTCTGTCAGTGTGATCATGTGATGTATCTGACCCCAGGAATGTGTCAATAAAGTTTCCCCTCCCTGGGACAATGAATTCACGGTGTTCTTATTTCAATTTCCAGGAGTGTAGATTAAGTAGGCGAATAAATAAAGCTAGGATGTATAAATTTCAGTAGAAAGGAGATCCACTATAATCATAAAAATGTGAGAAGTTTCAACAGAATAACTATAAAACTATAGCTATAGCGTATCTCCAAAGAGCAAGTTCAGAGCTCGTCTACTGCGTGTAGTGTAATTAAATTAATTCTCTCGCCCAAAATATTTGACTTAGCCACGTCAGACTTTCATTATGATTACTTACTTGTGTGCTGATTGCACAATTAAATTGAAAGCTTCATCGGCCATCAGCAAAGGAAGAAATGATTTATTTGATAACTTAAAGTAGTGCATTACTAGCCCAGCGGCTAGTCGGGAGAGCAGATTTGATCAGGCGTTCCCTTAGCCGTCCGCACCGCGGCTTTATATGTAAGAATGCTGCGCGAGAAAAGGAAGGCCCCAGTTCTCTCCAGACGCTGATTAGCTCACCACCTGTGCCGGGAGTCGTGTCGCGTCGCGTCGGTATCATTGCTATAAACAGCCTCGGATGCCGTAATAAGTTACTCGGGATACGCGTAACCATGAAATCGTTTTCGAGTGAAGTGTTAATTCTGGGGTGACTTTAATGATCTATCTTCAGTTTGCGTATGTCGTATTTTCACGTGCCGCCGCAGGACAGACATTCTACCATTATTAGCGTGGGGTTTGATGAGCATTATCATCAAATTATGGCGAGCATTCACTTAAACATTTAATTTGAACAGTTATAGTGGCATCAGCGCATTAGACTCTGAACTGCTCTGGTAGTTGGATTGTGTGGATTCTTTTTGGTCTGTGACTTTCAGAATATAGTGAACATTTTAGAGAGAATGGGTTTTGATTATGAATCCCAGACGATCTCCTAATTCCTCAGAGCTATAAGCTGTAGCTATAAATGTATTTCTCAGATGAAGTGGGCACTAGGAATTCTAATTACAGGCTTCACGTTTTGCTAATCACTTTCTGGTTGCCAATATTGTAGTTAGAGAGCCAGTGTTGAGAACGGCAAACAGCATAAATACAAAACATTTATTCTATTATTCCACCCGCCGCCCCACACAATGAAACACCAAAACTAACTTGAAAAAGAAGGCATTCATTCTATGGCTGATTAAAAAAACTTACAAATGGGAAACATCAAAGGGCAGGACAAGAACAAGAATGTCAACTGAATGAAGAGCTGGCTGTAGTACTGTACAGGAAAAAACAAAAATGCAAAAGAGATGTCAAATTGGAATGTACCAAGGAAACTAGACCAGTGACATTAATTGTGAGAATTGAGGAAAAGCTGATATGTGAAATGCGTACAAAAAGCTCCAATAATCTCCTCAAAGTATGATTTCAATGTTCAGAAACAAATAGGTGAAATAAATGAAGAAATCATAGGAACTTTAGAAATAAGTCACATTCTTGGTAGACATGTAACATTTTGTGTCAAAAAGTTGCTGCTGTGGTCCCTTGTCCTAGAGAGCAGATTGCTAATACTGCTCCATACTGTTTCTAACCAGCTAGTTGTAATTTCTCCTGTCATGCCATTGATTCCTGCCTGAAGTTAGGCAGAGATATAGATTTGGGGGCAATCGTACCGTAGAATCCCATGGATGGCAGTGCACCAGTATTCGCTGCAAGCACAGATTTTACCGTTGGGCCAACTTGTGGCAATGGTGCAGCACGCATGGATCCAAAAGAGACAAAGTGAAAGCCACTGCAAGCTAGACCTTCGTGCCACGTGGATGTTGATGCTGATCACAGATTCTGTGAGTGGATACCTTGTGGGTTGAGTACAAAGTGCAGTCCCCACCGACCTGTCCACGAGTTTCAGCAGACATTGATCGTTCACTCTGTCCCCTTGTGTCCACAAATTTACGACAGCCAGCGAGACGAGAGGTAATTTGTGTATTCGGCTCTCCTTAGCCAAGATATCATACTATGCATTTGATCAATGAGGTGTGTCGCACCCTCTGGGGTCAGTGAACAAACTATTTATCACATTCACTCAACCGCGGCAAGTGAAGATTTCAGATTATACCTCTAAGTTTTTCATGTACCAGCCAATGCCAACAAATGTATTATTATGTAATCATGTATTTGATGAATTACCATCACCTGAGCCCATGAGCTGAACTTAGTGCATAGGAATGGCAGTAAAACCTGAGTCACAGTACAACAGACTTGATACTGGTGAAAATAACCCATTTCCAACTTGACAGGTGACCCCAACGTGATCCATAGGCAAGCACTTGGTGACAGACTTCATTGGCAGAAAAGACGCAGAACCACGAGCAGACTCCCACACAAATGTTTCTATGGTGACCTGTAACCACATGCACGTGGTTTGAACATTGAATGTTTATTCTTTTTGTATATGTGTGTTTCTTCACGTGTGTTGCATTACCCTCAGTGTGTGAGAACTTAGCTATTGCATTATGACAACTACGGAGGAACTCCAAAAGGCATTAGAAGAACTGTTGGCATGCAAACAGCTCCTAGAGAATGAGCTACAGACATGACCCTCATGAACGGACCCAGACCACCTGGAGCTGGCTCACGAAAATTTCCATGCGCGAAACAGCGCCACACCAACGCCACCGTCAGTGGAAAGATGGCTAGCACAGGACACATGTTGGTTAGGCTGCCTGTCGTTTGGCCCCACAATCCTTTAATGTGGTTTAGCCAAGTTGCAAGATGTAGCAAAGATGTTACTTGCAAGCTCACCAAATTTGGGCATGTAGTGACCCAGCTCGATCAAAACTACATGGCCAAAGTGTGGAACAATCATGGCCCCACTGATGCATTCCTTGTGTAAACGTCTGAAGGAGCAGTTAATCTGATGGATTTTGTCTTCTGATGAACAACGGGTGCACCAATTGCAGCGCCAAGAGGAATGCGACAATCGAAGACCTTCTTATTTCCTGTGCCAACTGTGGGGCCTCGTGCAATCTGATATGGTTCTGGACTGGCTCTTGTGCACTATCTGTGTGCACAGTCTCCACACGTAGGTGCAATCAGTAATAGCTGCACAGACAGGTATGCAGTTGGATGCTATTACAAACTTGTCTGATCACGTGCGTGATGCGATGGCAACAGCATCTGATTATGATGGCCATAGTAGAATATGACACTGTACCCCAACCTCCGGGGTGGCACACACCTCCCATATCCACTGCCTTAGACACAGTTGGCACACTCATGTCCAGAGGGCAGCAGGCATTGCACCTGCAACAGATCTGACTACATGTGACACAGCTCGCGCAATCAGCAGTGCAGCAACAGCTGTTTTAATGGTACCCTGCCGACAGCTGAACATCCTCTGAGTGGTTAATTTTGGTACCATGATCGTTTTGGCAATGAAGCAACCGAGTGTTGTTCACCACGCTTACACCCAAATGCCAGCTGCGACCAGGCCTAGATGCATCTGGCTGCAGTGCAGTATCAAACTGTCTGTTTGTAGTGGAATGGGGTGGGGGCGTGGGTTATCTCGTCGACACTGGTTTGGATTTGCCCATTTTGTCTCAGACAATGTTAAGAGACCATAGAAAAGCTGAATCTCTGTGTCTTATGGCAGCAAACAGTTTGCCACATAAACATACAGTACTCATCACTGGAATGTAGACCTCGGGCTGTGCCACACAATTGCCTGGGGTTCACTGTGTCCAACATCAACAAGCCAATCCTGGGTACAGATTTCCTTGACCATTATGAGCTACCTGCTGACATTGCCAATATCCAACTGATCAATTCTGCAATGAGCTTAAAGACAGTGTGACAGTGACTGCAGGCTCTTCAGCATAAACCCATGGCATGCTCCGGACTGTACACAGACATCCTGGAGAAATTCCTCAAGCCTACTCGCCCATCTGGGGCACTGAGGGAACATGAATGCTCTTCCACATTATAACATGCCTGGCCCTTCCACCTTGTGCTGCATATGTCACCTCACACCCAATAGGCTTGTGATAGCAAAGGTAACCATCAAGCAGTCCATGGTCCTCCGCCTTATATGTAGTACTGAAAAAGGATAATTCATGGCACCCATGTGTGGACTACCATGCACTGAATTTGAGTACAGTGCTAGGCAGTCACCTGGTGCTCCACCTGCTGGATTTTAACTACGCCTTGGAGGCTCGACTATATTCAGTAAGATAGCTTGTGCAAAGGTGTACAAAACTCATGCTGGAAGACGTATATATAACACAGCAATTGTCACCCCCCTTTAGGCTCTTCAGGGGTAGGTACACGACTTACGGCCTTTGGAATGCCGCCGAGACTTGGCAGTGGTTTGTGCAGCAATGCTGGCATCATTATAAACCCACTGAAGAGCGTATTCAGGGTAATGGAGATTGAATTTCTACGGCATCTTATCACACCTAGCGGGTCCAAGCCTCTACCGGACAATGTAAGACAATCTTGAACATGCCATGCCCACAGACCCACAAAGGCCTCCAGTGATAACTCGGTATGAACCCCTGACTGCAGCATAACACGTCCCCACAGCCAAAAGGAAAGACCCCATTACGTGGACATACGCAATGGAACAAAGCCTTGCCAAGTCCAAAAGGAGTCTCGCCAAAGTGATGCTGCTCGCCCAACCAATGAACATTAGCTGCAGTTGTAGAAACCAGTCAGATTGCTATGGGAGCTGCACTCTTAACATTGTGTTGACAACAGCTAGCAGCTGCTCAGTTTCTTTTCCCACGAGTTATCAGTTTCACAGCCCTCATGGAGCATGTACATCTGTGAGTTTCTTAGATGTACCAGGCAGTGAAGTACTTCTGTTGTTCAGTAGAAGCCGCTCTTTCATTATTTTCAATGACCACAAGCTGATAACACATGTATTTTGGAACAGCAACATCAGTTGTTCGCCGCTCCAATAACAACAGCTGGAGTGTGTCGCAGTTCATCATGGACATTCACCTCATTTCCGGGATGGACAACATCATCGCCGACTGCTTGTCCCACAATTGTGTTGTTGTCTGCTCTCCTGTGAATTTTGAGAACATTGCACAAGAACAGGAGTATGGTGAACAATTGGATAGCTCCCGCCACGACACTTCCAGTGGTCTATGACTGGAGCTATTACCCATTCCCAGTTCATCCTGCAAGATTTGGTGTGACTTTTCTACAGACACTCATAGCCCATTGCTCCCAAGAAGTTCCACCTCAGTGAATTCAACTGCTTCCATGGGCTTTCACATCCACAGTTACGCTCATTGCCACGTGTTTTGTCTGGGTGGGACTCCAGAAAGACTGCTGGCGATGTGCATGCACCTGCGCTGCATGCCGGCATGCTGAAGTCAGAAGTCATACCCATGCTCCCATCGGCTCCTTCCTTTCTGTGATGCACTGTTTCACACCCATTGGCGCCTTCCTTTCTGTGATGCACTGCTTCGCACTTTTCCACGCAGTGTCAGCATGCTCTTTTCCAAAGCATGAGATGACTACTGACAATGGCCGACTATTTCATGCACTGGCCAGAGGCAACACCAATACCAGATATCACAGCCAAGACCATCACTACTGCCTTTGTTGACACCAAGATGGCTCACTTCAGCTGCCCCAGTCATGTAATAACAACAGATTGCAGCCGCCAGTTCAAAAGCGCACTGTTTACGTGTGCCACCTGATTGTGTGTTGTGTGGCTATCGCCCAATGTCTAATGGGTTGGTTGAATGGCTTCATCGAACACTGAAAGTGTTCCTGAGGTGTCGTGATGTCACCTGGACAGAGGCACTTCCAATCATACTCATCAGCCTCCGAGTAACACTGAAGGATGAGATTGCCGTTACACCTGCAGACTCATCTGTGGTCAATCGCTCACCATCCCTGGTGAATTCTTGTAGGAGGTACCACTGTCACATGATGCCTCATCCCCACCACTGGTAGAATGCGTGCATGGTCAGATGGCTGGTCCCCGACCACAGTCGATGATGTGGCATAGCTCTGGCAGAGTATCTGTTCATGTTGATTTACAGTGCATATGCACAGTATAGCCACCATTTAGCTTGTGCTTCTCAGGACCGCACCGTGTGGTCATCCACTATGAGAAGACTCTGCAGATCAAATTCTATGGCAAGCCTTCTAAAGTTGCCATGACAAACTCAAGCCAGCTTATGTTCTGACTGTTCTAGCTGACATTCATTTCTTTTACCAAGTGGAGGACCTGACAACTGGTCAGGCAGAGCCCAGTCACATAGCTACCGGTGACTCACCGACTCTGCCAACTTCCAACTAGAAGCCATGTACACCTCAAGCTACCCCACCCCACCCAGACAGACGCTTGGACCATGACCCTCACAGGTGCGCTCACTGCCCCTACCACAGCAGCCAGCGGACTAGTTCATGCAAGATGGCTGCCGTGGGTGTTTCAAACACCCGTGCTGCATTATAATGACATCATACTGCATGATGTAGCTAGCACGCAACCCGCCTGCTGCCTGCCATTTAGGCACTGTCTCCATCGGGCCGCCTTATCAGCTGTGATCTCTTCTCCAGTTGAGCTCAGGACTTCACTTCCCATATCACTAGCTGTTTGTCTGTTGCAGCTCCTGGATGTGCTGTCATGTGTCCCTGAATGTGACTGCATCAGGCATTGAGGCTGCATTGACTCCACCGAGTGAGGTGGCGCAGTGGTTAGCACACTGGACTCGCATTCGGGAGGACGACGGTTCAATCCCGTCTCCAGCCATCCTGATTTAGGTTTTCCGTGATTTCCCTAAATCGCTTCAGGCAAATGCTGGGATGGTTCCTTTGAAAGGGCACGGCTGATTTCCTTCCCCATCCTTCCCTCACCCGAGCTTGCGCTCCGTCTCTAATGACCTCGTTGTCGACGGGACGTTAAACACTAATCTCCTCCTCCTACATTGACTCCCACATGAGTCTCTGCATTGCATTCCCAACAAGCTCCAGACACCACCCTGCACATCTCCAGGCTTGTCCATTGCAGTTTCCGGAATTCCATTCAAGTCCCAACAAATCTGTGTTTGCACAAGCCTAGACTCTCCATAGTCTCCATGCCCCCAGTGTCATGCAGGTGTCATGCATCGAGGGCCACACTGTGTTTCCGCATCAGATGTGTCAGGAACTCATTGTCTTTTGAACAGCACATCCATGTAAATGACGTATTCATGTCTTTTATTCATGTTAGCCAGACTTTGTTTGTTTACCAGTGTCCTCCATGCCATCCAGTCACCAATAACTGGCATACCGCCATCACACTTGCGCTGATGTCAGCACGAAGCATGCAAGGCCCAAACACCTGCGGGCTGCAGACCTATTGCTTTTGCTCTCTGCTCTCCAAGTGTGAATCTGTGAGGCAGCCTTATCACAGCGTTTCAAGGATGGCAGCACACTAGTATTTGTCCATGAATGCAGATTTTACCATTAGGCCAACCTGTGATAGGGGTGCAGTGCCCACAGTTGCAGAAGGCACAAAGCAAAAGCCAGTGTGCTCTATACCTCTGTAGCATGTGAACGTTCACACCAATCATGGAATCCATCAGTCGCCTACCACATGGCTCGAGTACAATGTGCACTCCCCACCGACGGTTTCGCAAATCTGAACACGCGCCGATCATTCGCTCCATTCTGTTGCATCCACAAATTAAATGCACCCTGCAAGACGGGAAGTAATTGGTGTGTTCAGCCAGATCTGTGTCCTTTGTCTTTCTGCGGCTGTGAGATATTACTACTCCCTTAATCACTGAGTAACTTGCACCCTTCGAGATCAGTGGTCATTCTATTTACCGCAGTCACACGACCACAGCGTGTGAACATTTCAGTCATTACCTCTAAGTCCTTAATGTACCAACTGATGCTAAGAAATTTATTATTATGTAATCATGTGTTTGATCAATTACAATTATCTGAGCCTATGCCCTGAACTTAGAGCTTGGGTGTGGTAGTAAAAGCTGGCTCACCACATAACATACTTAAAAGGAGTGAAAATAACCCGTTTCTCACTTCACTTTTATTTTATGATCATTGACAGTGTTTGCAACATGACCAATTGCGTAGCAGTTGCTATATGTATTAAGTACCTGTTCCAGTTACTTGACAGAAAAAGTTTAAACTAACCTTCAAGAAATGTATAATTAATATAAGGTCTTACATGTTACTATTTTACATTTTTCATAAATGATGATAAATTTTAAATACCCATTATTATCATTATCCTTAGCACATATCATCACAGCTATTGATTATTCATGCAAATATTCAGTTGTTCCTTGGTTAATAATTTGTATAAAACTTTACAGAAGAGTGTTCACGGACTGACAACTGAGGTTACCAAGCATACTGCAGAACTAGAAAGGTTACAGGGAAGGCGAAGGGATGCAGCACATCTTGCAGAGGGTGGTCAGCGCCAGCTGATGGTATTGAAGGAACGTTCCCAGGAACGACAACTAGAAGTAAATATGTTGCAGTTCCGTGTCAGTCAAGCAGAGAGGGCATTAGCCAATGAAGACAACCATGTGTTCTCACTTGAAAGACAACAGCTTGAATTACAAAGGGTAATAATTTTAAACTTACTATTCTGAAAAATAAATGAAACAAATAGAATATTAACTTACCAATACTGAACATTCATTTAAACACAGAATTTTTTTCACTAAGCAGTAATTCAGCTGCTTATTGTATTCACAGAAAACTTAAGTGCTTGCCGTCACCTTGCTGTTAGTTATGAATTTAACTTTACTGCTATACAGGGTGAGGCAACTAATTTAATCACCTAACTCTTCTCTTATTAAACACTTTTATAATCTTCTTTCACATGGAATTGTGACCAGAAGCTCAAGAAACAAAGAACAATCTATTTTTCTTATTTATTTTTTGGTCACTATTTGTCTGGTGAAGAAATTTTACAGTTACTGTATCTTTAACAAGTCAAAAGCTCCTTGCAGTGATACATTTAGGTGCTTCAGCCAGGTCATTAGTTCCTCTTAGATAGAAATGAGGTTAGAATTTATTTATTTATCTATTTATTTCTCCTGATAAGATTAGAGCCTTCAGATCCCTTCTTACATCTTACCAGACATCATTTAACAAGACAGTATTGCAATTTATATAGCACATGAAAAGTATAGGTCATAATGATAATAATTATTATTATAATACTAACATTATGTGTAATACTGAATATATATGAAATTTAAGAAAAGGCAGCAACTTCCTTATTATATTCTTGTTGAATGTGAGTAGCAACATCTACCAGTACAGGAGGAATCAATATGGAGAAGAAGATGATTGGTCAGAAGAAGAAAGAGGAACAATTGAGTAAGATTAGCAGATGATACAGAAGTAAAGAACATAAATAGAAAGGCTTGAGGAAAATATAGGGATTTACACTGTGACAGACATCCTGGTTCCTTGTGGGATGGACAGAAGGCAGTTGGGTTTTGCCTAGAGGGGAACCTGTAGTAATGATAGCAGCTAAGGCTTTAATCTTCTCTTGAATTCAGAGTGATTTAGAATAAGATGTAGGTTACAGGGTAATTGTTCCACACATGTGGCTGAAATGGAGAAGGAGATTTAGTGTTACACAAGATGTTGGACATATTTGATTTGGTGATGCAGCTATGGAAAGATGATGGTTATCTGATATGTGAGGAGAGGTGCTGAGGAACACCAGTGACTAAGAAACTGATGAAGTAAACAAAACGTGAATATGGCTCAACCTATCTGGTTGCAGCCAACCTGACTGAATACAGGAAGGACTGATATGATAAAACAACCTAAATGTTGCACTCATAACTTACACAAGTATTCATAGCTAACTTGAATTGTTTGGACTTTTCACTATTTGTGTTGTGTTGATGTATATGACACTATTAAAGGTTTGAACTTAACTAATTTTTGTTTTATTTCAGGTGGAAGTATTTTTGTAAGTTTTTGTGTTGCATAAAGGCATTTAAGGTCTTTATCTGTTCTTTTTTCATACAAGAATTGGACACTGCTAAGATGTTTTGAAGAAACTGTTTCAAGATGATGTCCAATGTTCAACTTTCAGTGTGACCTGATGTTGAACTGTGACTTCACAGGATCTGTATAAAATCCAGGTTTTGTGTTCATCGTGATACTGAAAAAAGATTAGCATTCATACCTGATACAGTAGTTTAATATCCCACTAGCAGAGGCATCTTAAAGATGAAGAACTGTCTCAGCTTTTCTGCATGGTGGACAAAATTTGCTCTAGGTCTGTTAAAAGAACCATCCTGACGTTTGTCTTAAGTGACATATGGAAGCCGCAAAATATCTGAGTCACAATGAACCACCTGAATACGAGTTACTTTTCTTAAAATCTGACTTCCAATTCATTTTGAAAATGTTGTGCTTTATAGTTTATTCATGCATCTAGAACATGTATTAATGAGAAAATGTTGAAGAAATAAAGCCGCCAGTCAGCTGTAGTAGAGAAAGCTGATAGACATGTTGAAGTTTTGAACATATTATGGAGGAAAATAATTTCATTCTAATGATGAACTTGTGTTAACCAGTTTGATGTAGAAAACAGCCGAAGTTGCAAAATTCAGTTTTTTTTATTTAATTGATGATTGGTTTTGTGTACTAGAACCATTCTCAAGTCATCTAAACAGGAGAAATTGTGTATTACATCATAGTGCAACCTGTGTATGTTTGTCCTCCCAATGGCACTGAGAAACTTGACTTAGACACAAGTATGTACAATATTAAGATGTTTTGTGTGCTGTCATGGAACACACCATTTTTTCTGCCTGAATGATTTGAGACTGGATTCTGATACCCTAAACCAATCACCGGTTAGATAAAAAGAACTGAATTTCATAACTTTAGCCGTTTTCTGCATCAATTTGAAGACGTCTTGGTGTTGTAGTCATCAGTCCAGTTCTGGTTGATACAGCTCTCCTCACTAGTCTATCCAGTGCAAACCTTTTCATCCCTGCGTAATTATTGCAGCCAACATCCACTTGAATCTGCTTACTGCAGCTGCAGTCAGGTCTTTGTTTCTCTCTACAGACCCCCCTTCTTCACACTCTTCGTTTCATTGCCAAACTTATATTGCTTGATGCCCCACTCTGTGTCATGTCAAATGATCCTTTCTTTTAATCAGGCTATAAAATTTTTCTTTGTGATTCGATTCTGTAACTCTTCATTAATTATCCCATCTACCCATATAAACTTCAGCAATCTTCTCATGTAGTGCCACATTTTTAGAGCTTCTGTTCTCTTCATGTCTGTATTGATTATCACCCCTGTTCCACTTTTGTGCAAGGGTACACTCATCACAAATACCTCCACAGAAGACTTCCTCACACTTAACTTTATATTTCTTGTTAATAAATTTCTCGTTTTTCAGAAATGAATTTCTCACTAATGCAGTCTATATTTATTTCCTCTTTACTTCTGCCATCATAAGATATTTAGCTCCAAAAATAACACAATTCATCTCCATATTTTCACTATCTCATTTCCAAATTTAATTCCCTCAGCATCATCACCTGTTTCAGTTTGACAACACTACATTACCCTTGTTTTATTTGTGTTCAGCTTATAATCTCTTTTGAAGATAGTAGCCATTCTCTTCAATTGCCTTTCCAAGTTTTTGCCATCTGTGATAGAATCACAGTATCATCAGCAAATGTTCAGTTTTAATTTCTTCTTCATGAACTTCAATTCCTTTTCCAAATTTTTCCTTGGTTTCCTTTACTAGTTGCTCAAGCTACAGATTAAATAACACCCTATTCTCAATCCATTCTCAATTTCTGCCTTCCTTTCACCTCCTTTGACTCTTATTGCTGCAATCTGGTGACTACACAAGTTGAATTTTATCCTACCTTGATAATTTCAGGGAGTGTCCTCCAGACAATATTATGAAATGCTTCCTATAAATCTACAAATGATATAACTGAAAGTTCGATTTTTTTCCAATCTATATTCTAAAGAAGTCATGGGTCATTGTTACATTGTAACTAATCTTCTCTGAGGTTGAGCTCTGCTAGTCTTTCTGTTTGTGTGTGAATAATTTTTGGGATTATTACACTCTTCTTTAAGTCTAAGGGTATATTGCCTGTACATACACTCCTGGAAATGGAAAAAAGAACACATTGACACCGGTGTGTCAGACCCACCATACTTGCTCCGGACACTGCGAGAGGGCTGTACAAGCAATGATCACACGCACGGCACAGCGGACACACCAGGAACCGCGGTGTTGGCCGTCGAATGGCGCTAGCTGCGTAGCATTTGTGCACCGCCGCCGTCAGTGTCAGCCAGTTTGCCGTGGCATACGAAGCTCCATCGCAGTCTTTAACACTGGTAGCATGCCGCGACAGCGTGGACGTGAACCGTATGTGCAGTTGACGGACTTTGAGCGAGGGCGTATAGTGGGCATGCGGGAGGCCGGGTGGACGTACCGCCGAATTGCTCAACACGTGGGGCGTGAGGTCTCCACAGTACATCGATGTTGTCGCCAGTGGTCGGCGGAAGGTGCACGTGCCCATCGACCTGGGACCGGACCGCAGCGACGCACGGATGCACGCCAAGACCGTAGGATCCTACGCAGTGCCGTAGGGGACCGCACCGCCACTTCCCAGCAAATTAGGGACACTGTTGCTCCTGGGGTATCGGCGAGGACCATTCGCAACCGTCTCCATGAAGCTGGGCTACGGTCCCGCACACCGTTAGGCCGTCTTCCGCTCACGCCCCAACATCGTGCAGCCCGCCTCCAGTGGTGTCGCGACAGGCGTGAATGGAAGGACGAATGGAGACGTGTCGTCTTCAGCGATGAGAGTCGCTTCTGCCTTGGTGCCAATGATGGTCGTATGCGTGTTTGGCGCTGTGCAGGTGAGCGCCACAATCAGGACTGCATACGACCGAGGCACACAGGGCCAACACCCGGCATCATGGTGTGGGGAGCGATCTCCTACACTGGCCGTACACCACTGGTGATCGTCGAGGGGACACTGAATAGTGCACGGTACATCCAAACTGTCATCGAACCCATTGTTCTACCATTCCTAGACCGGCAAGGGAACTTGCTGTTCCAACAGGACAATGCACGTCCGCATGTATCCCGTGCCACCCAACGTGCTCTAGAAGGTGTAAGTCAACTACCCTGGCCAGCAAGATCTCCAGATCTGTCCCCCATTGAGCATGTTTGGGACTGGATGAAGCGTCGTCTCACGCGGTCTGCACGTCCAGCACGAACGCTGGTCCAACTGAGGCGCCAGGTGGAAATGGCATGGCAAGCCGTTCCACAGGACTACATCTAGCATCTCTACGATCGTCTCCATGGGAGAATAGCAGCCTGCATTGCTGCGAAAGGTGGATATACACTGTACTAGTGCCGACATTGTGCATGCTCTGTTGCCTGTGTCTATGTGCCTGTGGTTCTGTCAGTGTGATCATGTGATGTATCTGACCCCAGGAATGTGTCAATAAAGTTTCCCCTTCCTGGGACAATGAATTCACGGTGTTCTTATTTCAATTTCCAGGAGTGTATATTTCATACCAAATGGAATAGTTATGTCATTTTTGCTTCTCACAAAGATCTTAATAATTTAGAGAGAATATTTCTGTTGGTCTCTGGTTGCAACTTACGTCTTCCCGTGCTCTGTCAAATTCTTCTCGCAGTATCATATATTCCATCATGTCTTCATGTACTTCCTTTTCCCTATCCATTAACACTGCTTTCAAGTTTCTTTCCCTTGCATAGATCTTCTACATATTCCTTCCACCTTTCAGTTTTCCACTGTCTCACCATCTGATCTCCTGATATTCATAGAGTTACTTTTTGTCAGAAGACTTATTTAATCTTTCTATGTATCACATCTAATGTAAATGGATGCATAAAAAGTATACTCACCAAATGGCAGCAGGAGAAAACACATATAAAGGTATTGAAATATACAAGCTTTTGTAGCCAGTGGCTCCTATTTCTGACAGAAGGGTTGAAGGGGAAGGAAGAGGGGCAGGAAATAGGTAGAGTTCAGAAAACTCGTTGAGAGCCACAGGTTAGCAAACTTACTGGACAGGATGTGAAGGAAAGACTGATTATTAGGGACTGCACCAGAAGAGATTTTAAAACCTGAGAGCCTAAAGTTGTAAGAAAGGGTAAAATGAAAAACAGTGATTACGACAAAATGATGTGTATGAATTAATAAGAGCAGAAAGCTAAATGCGTTGTATGTGGTAGAGGTTGGGGCTGAGAAGAACAGACATCTCAGGAAGTAAAAGATATCAAAAACAAAAAGGGAGTGAGGAAAGGAATCATTACTGAGAAGAAATGCTGAGACATAAGAAATTAACATGGATTGAGACCAAGTGGGTGGTGAGAACCAAGGACATCTTGTAATGACAGTTCCCACCTGCGGAGTTCTGGGTCACTGGTGTCTGGCGGAAGAAACCAGATGACATGAGGCTATGACTGTCATGTTGTAGACCATCCTTAGCAAGAGAATACTGTGTGTTATCAGTATACAACCTATACCTTTTTGGTAGTCCTGCCAATATAAAAGATTAAAGAAATGTTCAGCAGCAGACAGATCATGTAACGTGAGATGTGGGTATAGAGGGAGGTGGCATTAATAGTGACAAGCAAGTTATGTGGTGGGACTGATAAGGACACTGCAGAGATTGGGAGAGCAACAAAAAGCTGTTCTAGGCGTGGTGACAATATCTCAGACTTAATGGATCTCATTTCAGGGCATGATTTTAGGAAGCCATGACCTTGTCAAAGTAGCTGATTAATACATTCAAGACCAGGATAATACTGAGTGATGGGAGGTGAGCTCCTCAGTTGTTTTTTTAAGGGATCAGCAGTATCAGGATTGGGTGTGATGTCCGAGGAAATCTACTTTTGAACTAAACTGGTGGTGTAATTATGTCCAGTGAAGGCTGCAGTGAGAATGATGGTATGTTGGGGTAAAGAATCTGTATCTGAATAAATATGTTTGCTTCGAATGCCAACGCTTTTTGGGAGGGATGTTTGACGTGGAAAGGAGGGTAACTGTGAGAATGTAAGTATTGTTGTTTGTTAGTAGGTTTAATGTGTTGAACAGAAGTGTGTAGATGACCCTTGGTGATGATGAGGTTAACATCGAGGAAAGTGGCATGGGAGTTCAAATAGGATCATGTGAAATTTAATCGGCAGAATGTATTTAGAGATTCCAAGAATTTTAACAGGTCAGTCTCTCGATACTTCCGTATGGCAAAGATGTCATATCTAAACCAAACCAGAGGCTGAAGATTTATGGATTCCAGAAAATCACTCTTCAACTGATCCATGAGAAGGCTGGCATAAGGAAGAGCCAATCTGGTTCCCATGGCCATGCCCCTGACCCGTTTGTGTGCCCACCCCTCAAAGGTAAAGCAGTTGCTGGTTAGTATAAAGTTGATTAAGGTGAGCACCAAGGACATCATAGACTAAGCACTGATCGAGGAAATGTTCAGCAGCAGGCAAACCACTTACATATGTGAGATGTTGGTATAGAGGGTGGTGACATTAATGGTGATAAATGAAGTATGTGCTGGAAGCAGAAGGGGCACAGATTGCAGACGATCTACGAAATGGTTGGTGCCTTTATTATAGGAGGGAAGTCTTTGTACTATAGATTACAGGTGCAAATCAACTAAGGCAGTTTTATGTTCGGTGGGTGCTTTGAAGCCAGCAACTATGGGATGGCCAGGTTGATTGGGTTTGTTGATATTTGGAAGAAGAAGATACATGGTTTGGGTGAGGTAAGAAGTTCCATGGATTGAGGTGTTAGTCCTTGTGAGGCCCAGATAATGGAATGAGGATAATGGAATGTAGTCGAGTTAACTTGGGTGATGCTGAGGGAATTAGATTACAAAATGAGACACTTAAGTAGTAGATGAGTTTTGCTATTTCAGGAGCAAAATAACTGATTATGGTTGAAGTAGAGAGGATATAAAATGTTATGGCAAGGAAAGCGTTTCTGAAGAAGAGAAATTTGTTAACATCGAGTATAGATTTAAGTGTCAGGAAGTTGTTTCTGAAAGTATTTATATGAGTGTAGCCATGTATGGAAGTGAAACATGGATGATAAATAGTTTGGACAGGAAGAGAATAGAAGATTTCAAAATGTGGTGCTACAGAAGAATGCTGAAGATTAGATGGGTAGATCACATAACTAATGAGGAGGTATTGAATAGAATTGGGGAGAAGAGAAATTTGTGGTACAACTTGACTAGAAGAAAAGATCAGTTGGTAAGGACATATTCTGAGGCATAATGGGATCACCAATGTAGTATTGGAGGGCAGTGTGGATGGTAAAAATCGTAGCGGGAGACCAAGAGACGAATACACTAAGCAGATTCAGAAGGATGTAGGTGGCAGTAGGTACTGGGAGATGATGAAGCTTGCACAGGAGAGAGTAGCATGGAGAGCTGTATCAAAGCAGTCTCTGGACTGAAGACCACAACAACAACAGTTCAATGAATAATACAGGGTGTTCAGAGCGTCCCAGATCTAAGCAAAAAGTATGATTATCTTCAAACAGATAATTTGTTAAAATATTGTCAATACAGGTCACCGATAGTGCATTTACTGTAGTGTCCTGCATGATTTACTTTGGAGTCATAGCTTTTTGTATTACGTCAGTAAATTTGGATGCTTAATTGCTTTCAGCTATGATGTTGATGTGGAAGTGAGCACCTATTACAATCTTTTTCCTTTTTTCTTTATTGAGATTTTCAAGCAGCAAATGAGATTTGACCAAAACAGCTTCAAATGTAGCTTTCTCTGCTGCTCTCACTCAAATAATTAAAATAGTCTCCTATATCATATTTTACATCAGAATGTGGATATATGC
This sequence comes from Schistocerca nitens, assembly GCF_023898315.1. Classification (NCBI taxonomy): domain Eukaryota; kingdom Metazoa; phylum Arthropoda; class Insecta; order Orthoptera; family Acrididae; genus Schistocerca; species Schistocerca nitens. The sequence continues at coordinate 57,095,294 of NC_064615.1, forward strand.
AAGAGCCGCCCATTGATTTCTCTTGTCCAAAACAGCTGTTGGCTACTTCAAAATTTCTTATTTTATTAAGACTTTAAATATTCTAAAATGTCAGCCAGTGTTCATTGAGGATAGTAGTTTTGATATTTTTGCATTCCAAAAGAATAATTTGTAATTTGTCAACTTTATGACTTTCATTTGTAAATCCAATACTTAGACAATTTTTATTCCAGGGTAGTGTGTAGAGACATTCTTTCTTATTTATGGTTTCAGGTAAAGCCTGTTGATCTTGATGTTTGGTTACCAAACATTGTTTCTCACTGAATAGTGGTATATGTGAGTGGGAAAATAATGGAAACTGATTAATAATTGCTGCTTGAATAATTTTTAAAAAATTGATTGCGAAGAATAGTTGAAAGAAATTGGAAGGTAATTTATAAATCTGCACACATATCCTGGGTGAATTTTAACTGGTACCAATATCAACAGACCTTCAATGCCAATACATTTAAGATCAATATTCATAATTTGAGTTACGTACTTCTTCACATTAATTTCATTGTGAGTAGTCCTGATTATAACAATGCAAATGCAGGATCGCTCCTCCAAAATTCCTCTTGTCTGCTCCGAACCTCCTGATGCAGGATTTCGGCATGGGCGAAATGATGAACAGATAAGTGTGGTCGACACGAATGTACGAGTAAACTTTGCTTTCCTAATAACTTTTTATAACTCATTTTAATCTACGGTTGAAATACAAATTTTTAAACAATACTGGTGTGACGGATCTAATCATACATCCACCCTCTACCACTTACAGAAACAAGCAGGTGACGATACAGGAATTAATAAATTGAAGAGCACATTTCTTCCATTTTTCTGCAGATGGATCAAAACAATATCTTTGCCACAAAACAGCTCATTAATTTACCTTAGGCGTTGTGTATGTATAGCCTAGATGTATAAGGAGAAACAAATGAAAAATTAATATGATTAAACATATCACCCCGCTCATTTGTTACGTTTCCCGTATTATTCAGAATTTTACACCTGTCAGTGAACATTCTACTAAGAATTTTGGATCCTAACCTATTTAAATGAAGACTGTGTTTACCCATGCATTTATTGCTTAAGAACTTATTCAGATTTACAACCACAATTCATAGATTATTACGGTTTTTGTTCTCTCTATGTATCAATCATTAACAGATCTTCTGAAGACCATGCTACTCACTACAATTTTAGACATTTTGTACAGATTACTGGCACATTAAATTAACTGTTTTGTTTCACTAACAATTTTCTCCTTAGTGTTGCTTCTAAGTGAATTTGTACTTACTTAAATGAAGACTCCTTTGTAATTCTTTTGAGATGCCTCTCCTGAACCATTCTGCAAGCTATATATGTTGCTAAAGTGTTTCTTCAACTGGTGGGTCTTGATTCCTGTACAAACACCTATTGTGGAATTTGGCACTGCCACATTTTTGAGCAAAGAATCAGCTATAATATGGAATTCTTTTTTTGATAAAACTTCAAATTATTTTTACCTACTGTGTGTTACATTTGTCCACTTATATTTATTATCAGTTTTCAAGACTTTTGTGTGTGTTTCTTCGGTAGGTGCACCAGGCTTGTTGTTTGAGTGAACAGATGCATCATTCTGCCTGTTTTTGATGTAATTTTTGTCTACTGCCTCAGCTATTTTCCAAAAAAAAAAAAAAAAAAAAAAAAAAAAAAAAAAAAAAAAATCCCTTATTTCAGGTCACAGTTTTCTTGCTTCTGCAGTGATAATGCTGCACTTAAAGTGATAATGTCTTTCTGTGAGCTCACAGTGGAAGTCAGCGTGACCATTGAATATTCTCACTAACAAATTTTAACCTTACTTTTGCACATTTTTCATGCAGCCAGATGTCGACTTCACACACACAATTTCTTTTGTAACCTGTTTCTGAGACTTTTTACATGATTCACTATTAAACTTTTGCCATTTTACAAGCAATGTGTCTCTTCATTTTTAAATAGGTGCCATCTCAATTCTGTGTCTCATCTCCTGCTTGTCATTAGGTAGTGGCGGAATGTAGAAACAAACTTTTATAAAACCCCAAAAGAAAAAAAATTACATGATGTGAAGTCAGCTGTACAGGGAGACTAATGGAGAAGAGCTCTGTCATATTGACCATTACCACCAATCCAACACTCAGGGACTTCGACATACAACCACTTTTGTACAAAGAGATGCCAGGGGGGAGGGTCTCCATCTTGTTGCCGAATAAAGTTTTCAGGTTTGTCTTCTAATTAGGGAAAGAACCTTTCTCCCAACATATCCAGATATGCCAACACTGTTATAGCAGCTTCAGCAGAAAAGGTCCATAGGCTTGACATTGCGACACAGCCCAGAAATGTTATTTTAGGGACTCTCTTCGATATTGTACGAATTCATTCGGATATTCAGATTCCCAGATGCAAACATTATGGGTAATTACCTTCTCACTTAGATGTAAAGTTACCTCATCACTGGACACCATATAAGTTATCTTCCCATTGCAACTTCACTTGCAGAGTTATAATGTACACCATAGTTAATTAGCTTTAAAGCATGTTCTAACTGTAACCAGTATGGACACATGTGTAACATTTTCTTAAAACCATCCACACTGTCATGTTTGGCAACTGAAGTTCAAGACTTACTTTCCCAAGAGACTTCATACATCTACAAAGGTAAGATGCTCTGATATAATCAACATCCTCTTCAGATACTTTTGATCATCTCGTGCTTTTCTCTGTACACACACAACTGGTCATTTTGAACTGTCAACTGTCAGTACGCTTCATCAAGTATATTCGTTTTAATCACCTGTTAGTTCATGACATTAATGTCAAAATAGATCATTTATAGGTCACCTTATCTTGTTACATTCACACTTACTCTTGATTAGTGTCATTTTCAATACATACGAGCTTGTTTCTGCAGATATGTAGGATAATTACGCCTCAGAAGTGCATTTGGAAATTATCAGAACTCATTTCATAATATTGTACAAAATGTTTGAAAAACTGGTTTCAAGTTAGATATGAATATGGATAGGGTTCCATTCTGTATGATTGCTTTTAAATTAATTTATCACCATTTTTACGTTAATGAGAACTTTATTCTCATTCTTCCATGTTCTTTCAGGCAATGAGAGATCGCCAGGAAGAAATCAACATGCAGCAGGAATTGTTAAAAATAAAGAAGCGGGTTCTGGAAGAAGAGAAGTCTAAGTTAATACTAGAAATACAAGGACGAAAGCTTAAAACAGCACAGCTTCAATCAAAATATGAAATAGCAATGATGTCACTTGGTAGAGCAGAAGAAGGAGAGGAGGTGTCAATAGCAACTATAAAACTCAAGGTATTTATTTTACTATTTTTCATAGCTCTTGTCTTCCCCGCTTTCTCTCTATTCACTTTGGAATCACTTAATTTAAATGACATTATAGTAAATGTTGAATTCACTGTCAGGAAGGCCCTAAATGAGCTATTGTTATTTATGTTTTCAAAATACTGTTTTGTTGGATAATACCTGTTAGGAAGCTCGATAATAAAATATTCTTGTTTATCAAATTGTTCATGCATTTGGTCATAAAAGAGGTACAATTAATTGGGTCACAGAGTGACATCAACAAGAATACAATAAAAATAGTTTACACATCTTGAACACATTTAACAGATGAGGGCTCGGAGATGCATGCACCCTCTTATAAAGATGCAGTCCACATCAGGTGTCACTGGTATTGTGCTGCGTGCGCATTGCAGATCTAGTGACAGGGATCGGTGACCAGTCTGCACCTGACAGCCACCTCGGAGAGTTGCAAGTGTGCCATTTAAATGTCAGTGCTCACTACGCTTGCTGTAGTGGCCCATCATACGTCCACTGTGAGCCGTAGGTGTAGTATCTGATGAGTTACTACAAAAGCATGTGAGAGGAGGCATCCCACCACCCAAGAACCCTGGGGCGATCAATGAAGAGGACCACGATGGGGAAGGAAGCCATATGGAGATCGAGTCCATGACAAGGTGCTCTGACATGGGCAGTGACGATGGTGGGGGCCACCCTGGCCCATCACCATTCAGATTGCTCTGAACAACATATTGTCTTTGTATCATAAACATTCAATTCGGCTCAGCAAAATTATTATCTGAGGAAAAATAAGCTCTTGTTATTGTCTATGCCTGTAAAAATTTTTATGTGTTCTTGTACAGTGCAACTTTTCATTTAATTACTGAACATAAGCCCTTAGTTTCATTGTTTAGCCTGTCAGTGCCCTTACCAGACAAAGCTGCTCTTTGTCTTCCACGTTGGACTCTGTACTTGTGCCAGTTAACTTTTTGTTCTATGGACAGAAAATAAATAAATAAATAAAAATAAATGAGATCTATTTTTGTTCCATGTTGCAACACGCAAATGCAGATGCTCTGTCCTGGCTCCCCATGGTCCCTGACACCTTGTTCGACCAGAAGGAACATATTTGTTTTCAATTGGACGGAGGTGACGGCTTTCCTGTCACCAGTCCCCATATTGTCTCTGCAGTAGTGTTGGATGCAGTTCTCCAGCAGGTCATATACATGATACAACATTGGTGGCCTGGCTGACCCGCTTCAGAATTGTTATGCATTGCGCCATTGCGTCTCCCTCTTGGATGATGTTATTCTCCTAATGGAAGCATTTACTCCCCATATCATGGTTCTAGCAGCTCTGTGGAGGAAGTCCTCTGCTTATTAAACCAGGGTCATTGGGGGATTTCTCACACAAAACTGTTAGCATGTTACAATATGCTTTGGCCAGGTATCTATTGGGAAGTGAAACATCTCCTTACAGCCTGCCACAAGTCTTCAGGCTAGCAGGTGGCACCATGCACTGTTTTTTTCACCATGGCTGACTCCTACAAATCCTTGGGAAAGAGTTCACATTGATTTCTGGTTATTGGTGTTTGATGGTTTTTCTCATTTTCCTTATGTCGTTTTTTGTCAGTCTGTGACAGCAGACATGAATGCAAGGCCCTATTGAAAATATCCTCCATAGAAGGCTTGCCTTGCACACTGGTTTTGGGACAATGGTCCTCACTTTGTTGCACAATCTTTCAAGGACTTCTGCAAACATAAGTTTATTCACCATCTGAGGCATCTCCCTTCCAACTGCAGTCAAATGGTGGGGCAGAATGCCTTGTCTGAACATGTATGACACAGATGCGCAACTGTGTAGAAGATTTCCCAGCCAAAAAGGCTCTCACATCTTTTTAAGCTCTTGCAGAATAATGCCTATTGGGACCATGAGTCTCACAAAGCACATGTATGGCCGTCAGCTGCAGATACTGCTCACCTCTCGCTGCTGGGCAGGCGTCACCCAGCGACACCAGTTTTGTTGATATTCACTCCCAGAAAATCAGTTTGGACCAGGGTGTTTGGACAGTGCCCTCAATGGATTCCAGTTATCAGTGCAGTTAAAATGCCTTCATAGTTTGCATTGAAGATCGACTTGTGGCATGCTACTGGAACCACTCACGGAGCTGAACAGGCCTGGTCATGCCCACCTCCCCTGGAATCAGGGCTTTGTCAGCCCGGAAGCAGGTTACTTCCTGCCTCCCATTCTGTTGAGCATGCACCACTGTCATCAGGGATGGGCACTGGGTCTCCATTGCCAGAGCCTCACCTCTCCTGGGACACGATGACACGATCTGTGGCCAGGACCAGATACTCGCTGGGCTTAAACTTGGCAAGACATGGTGCAAGTGAGAGCTGTACTTAAGTTGCACAAAAGCACCCTCACAGGCTGCAGATCAAACAAAGGGGAAACTTTTCCAAAGCAACAGCTGCAAGGGCTGGGCAGTAATAGCCATTCTAGAAATAAACTTGTGATAAAATGCCTGCCAAGAATTACACATTGGAAGGCTGGAAAATTGAGACTTAGCTAGATTGCATTTGAAGCCTGCAGCCTGTACAGCAGTAAACAAAGAACAGGGACTACGTTGGTGATCCTCCATGGTAGCACTGTCATGATGATATCCTCAAGATAGTTAATGCAATGAAAGACAACCTTCATAACCTGTTCTAAAAAACTTTGAAAAATGGCAGGCCCATTAGTGACCCCAAGCATTAGCCATTCATTCTGATAGAAGCTGAATGGCATGCTAATCACAAGCAACGGTTTTGATGGCTCGCCCAATGGAATCTGAAGGTAGACTTTGGCCAAGTTGTTCGTCAGAAAGAATAATTGTCCCCCAGCCAACTTTGTGAGCAATTCCTCTGGGCGAGACAAGGGGTAAGTGTCTATGATTGCCTGTGGATTAATAATGACATAAAAGTTATCACAGAGAGGAAGCTCACTGGACAGGTTCTTTACCAGCACTAAACTTGTAACCCATTCACCTGAGGAAATTGGTCTGATCAGTCCCCATGATGTTAAACACTCCAGATCTATCCTAACATGGTTAGCTACTGGCACAGGCAATGCCTGAAAAACCAGAGCCAGGTGGAGGGTTTGAATATGCCATGAAATTGTTTGCACACCCTACTTCTGGGACAAACAGATTCAAAAACTCATAACACAAGGAATACAATTCATGATAAAGCACTTGGTCTGACACCAGGTGCATCACATTCACAACAGAAAACCAAAAGTAGTAAAGGCACCTAACCTGTCCCAATTTTGAGTACTCGCATTGTTGTCTGCCAAGTACATAATGGAATGGTAAACTGCATCGGCAGTGAATTGACCAAGTATAGTAATCTGCTGTTTGTTATAGTGTACCAACTGACTCTTGATGCATGCCAATGGTGGGGATCCTAGCCTGGCATATGTCTGTGATTTGAGTGGTGACAGGGCAGCTCCTGTGTTGACTTGAGGATTAATGGCTTATCCATCACCCACACTTCAATGAAAAATTTGTTCTTGCTTGCAGATAATTTTTTACATTTATGGTAAGAGGTCCACTATGTGGGGCAGGCTGCCCACTCACGCTGTACAAAACAAGAGGGGCACCAAGAAAGTGGTATTCTGTATTCCTGCTGCCAACAACATGTTCATCTGCATTGGTCCAGTTGGCTTGTTTGTACAGTGGCTACCTCCTCTTACCGCAGTGCACTAGGTTCCATGTGCTGGGCCAATATGCGAAACCTCTTCTTATGTGGCTCCTCAACTGAAGAGCACATTGATGCTCTTCTTATCTGGGGCCAAATGAATGATCATGATCTCGGACTGTAGTGTCTGAATAAGATTCCTGAGACTTAACTGTGATGAACCGACACTTACAACATAGGCTGTGGAGCTCAGCTGCCCAAGCTAGAGATGGTTGTGGCAGATGTTTGTGATATTGGTAGAATTCAGCATTTGCACTGACCACATGCAGATATTTGTGATGCGAGGAGGACTACAAATTATACATACATACACTGAGATGACAAAAGTCATGGGTTACCTCCTAATATTGTGTCGGACTCTCTTTTGCCAGGTACAGTGCAGCATCTCATTGTGACATGGACTCAACAAGCTGCTGGAAGTCCCCTGCAGAAAAAATGAACCATGCTGCCTTTATAGTCATCCATAATTGTGAAAGTGTTGCTGGAGCAGGATTTTGTGCACAAACTGACTTCTCAATTACTTCCCATAAATATTCAAAGGGGGACAAAATCATTCACTCGAATTGTCCAGAATGTTCTCCAAACCAATCACATGAAATACATGGCTGCAAATGGTTTCCAAGTAGTCAAACATGACCATTTCCAGCCATTGATCAGTTCATTTGGATCAGAGGACCCAGTCCATTCCATCTAAACGCAGCCCACACCATTATGGAGCCATCACCGGGTTGTACAGTGCATTGTTGACAACTTGGGTCATGGCTTCATGGTGTCTGTACTACAGTCAAACCCTCCCATCAGCTCTTACCAACTGAAATTAGGATGCATATGACCAGGCCACAGTTTTCCAGTAATGTAGGATCCAACCAATACGGTCACGATCCTAGGAGTGGTGCTGCAGGCGTTGTTATACTGTTAGCAAAGGCACTTGCGTCAGTTGTCTTCTGCCATAGCCCATTAATACCAGATTTTTCCATGCTATCCTAATGGATACATTGATGGTACATCCCACATTGAATTCTGCAGTTATGTCACCCACTGTTGCTTGTATATTAGCACTGACAACTCTACGCAAACGCTACTGTTCTTGGTCATTATGTGAAGGCCGTTGGCCACTGCATCCTGTGTAGTAAGAGGTAATACCTGCAATTTGATATTCTCGGCACACTCTTGACCCTGTGGATCTCAGAATGTTGAATTCCTTAATGATTTCTGAAATGGAATGTCCCATGCATCTATTTCCAACTACCATTTCATGTTCAATTCATTTCCCATGATGTGGCCATAATCATATTGGAAACCTTTTCACGTAAAACACCTGACTACAAATGACAGCTCCACCAATGCACTGCTCTTTTATACCTTTTTTATATGATACTTCTGCCATCTGTATATGTGAACATCACCATTCTATTACTTTTGTCACCTCAGTGTATCATCAAAATGATGTGATGCTGGTGCTTACATAGCAGCTAACTGGCTCAGTAAGTGATACACACAGAGGGGTATCCATGATAAGAAAGAGCCTTATAGACCTCTGCGTTGACCACCCGGAATGCCATGAAATGTTGAAGCCGTTTCTCATGAGTGTCTCAATCTTTATCAGATGCATAATGGGGGGGGGGGGGGGGCGGGGGAGTTGTGGGTGAACAATTGGCAGCTGAGTCTGGGTCAACATAGCCAACAACTGTTCCAATACAGCTGTATGCACCTACTGTTGTTGCAGAAGTGACTTGAGTAAAGCCTTCATGGAAGAGGAAGAGGCGAATGGCAGAAGAACCACAGAATCCAAAACACACAATAATTTGACCATCAATGTCACCACTTGAAACAAGAAACACACAGCAATAAAAGAGATACAATTTATTGGGTCATGGAGTGGCATCAACAAGAATACAATGAAAATTGTTTACAGATCTTGAACATATTTGACAATTGAGGGCCTGGAAGCCCATGCATCCCCTTATAATGACACTATCCACATCTGGTGTCATTGAGTTGTGCTGCATGTGGACAGTGGATCTGGTGATGATGGTCAGTGCAGTCACTTCGTTTAGTTGCGGGTGCTCCATTTGAATGCTCGTGAACACTGTGCTTGCCATAGTGGCCAAATGGATGTTCATTGTGGGCGATAGGTGTAGTAATCAACAGGTTATTACAGTATAAATATTTAAGTGTTATTGAAATTTGCTAGTTTATTTATTATGTTTGATCCTGTGCCATGTAGCAGTGAGTATTTATATCAAGTGTCTCACCTAATAATTTCCAGGTGCATTTCCTTTGGTGTTTCAGCAGATATTTGGAATTCAGTTTCTGCAATATGTAGCTGGAATCAGTCCAGACAAGTGCTGCTCCTCACATCTTTCCTGCAACATGCACAGTGTTGATGGAAAGCATTGGTTTGTTTCCCATTAGGAACAAAATTGGATTTAAAACGAAATTTTATGTGCCCATTCAGTAGAGCAATCCCCAATCAGTCTGGTGGGATATTTGTTCTATTGATATGTATGAACAGGAACATTAAAACATGAATAATATCCAGGACTCCAGTAGCAACTCGTGCAGCCCTGGTCTGTGCTGACTGCTACTGCCATACAGCAACAAAGCTGACATTCAAGTTATTCTTCTTGTTTTAATGCCACTGTTAATACACATTGATAAAACAAATCTCCCACTTGACTAATTCGGGACCACTCTATCAAATGGCCACATAAAACTCTTCTTTAAAAATTGTTTTGTTTGTAATGGGAAACAAACCAATGCTTTCCATTGACACTGGGCATCGCATGAAAGATGTGATGACCAGTATTTGTTTGGGCTGACTACAGCTGCACATCACAAACATAAAATTCCAAATACCTACCAAAACACCAGAGAAAATGCACCCAATGGCTCTTAGGAGAGATACCCTTACTTACAGAAGTGTAAATATGACATATGCAGCAACATTATGCCCTTAAGGTTTGGAACTCTTCTTCTTCGGTTATCAACCCACAGGTTGGTTGGCAGCAGCACGCCATTCCGTTCTTTTGTCAACTTTCTTCTTCATATCTGCATAGGTCTGGCACCCGATGTCATTTATTACTTGTTGAATGTAGCTTAATCTAGGTCGTCCTCGGCGAGTTCTTCCTTCAATGATTCCTTCTAATATTCTCTTAATGAAATTGTTATGCCGTAAAATGTGACCTATGAAGGTTATTCTTCTTTTCTGTATATTTCGCCAAAGAGATCTGTTTTCTTTCACTCTTCTGAGGACATCTTCGTTTGTAGCCTTGTCTCGCCAGCTGATTTTTTCCATTCTCCGGTAGCACCACATTTCGAATGCCTCTAATCTTCTCTTTTCTTCTTTTCCACTAGTCCAAGTTTCACATCCGTAAAGGGCTGTACTCCACACATAGGTTTTCATGACTCTCTTTCTTACGTCTAAACTAACATTTCTACTCGTCAGTAAGTTTCTTTTTCCATTGAATGCTATTTTGGCAAGTTGTATTCTGTTTTTAATGTCACTTTTGCTCCTTCCATCTGCTGTTATTTTGCTACCTAAGTAGTTAAATTCTGTAACCTGCCCTAGTTTCTCTCCCTTTATTGTTATTCGTATGGGTTCATTGTAGTTCAGGGCGCCACTCACCATCACTTTAGTCTTTTTCTTATTTATTTTCATTCCATACTGTTCTTTTAAGGTGTTTTCCATTTCATTGAGTGCGGCTTCTAAATCTTCTTTCCTTTCTGTAATTATGGCGATATCATCTGCATATCGCAACATATCTATTTTCATTCCGTTAAGTTTTATTCCTACTTCAATATTCTCTCTTATTTTATCTATTGCTTCTTGGATATATGCGTTGAAAATTACTGGAGATAGTGGGCATCCCTGTCTCACTCCTTTCCTTATTCTTGCTGTTTCTTCTTTGTTTTCCTTCTTAACTAAGGCTGTTTCATTTTGGTATATTTTAAAGATTATCCTTCTATCATTATATTTCAGACCAGCCTTCTTCAGAATTCTAAACATTTCTGGCCATACAACATTGTCAAATGCCTTTTTGAGGTCTACGAAGGCTATAAATACTTGTTTGTTTTTGGAAATTTGTTTCTCAATTATTAGTCTTAAAGATAAGATTGCTTCCCTCGTCCCTACACCGCTTCTAAAACCGAATTGGTCTTCACTTAGAGTGCTATTCAATTGGTTTTCAACTCTTTTCAAAATTATTCTTATTAGAATTTTTGATGCGTGTGAAAGAAGACTGAGTGTTCGATGGTTTTCACAGTCCATAGTAGATGCTTTCTTAGGTATGGGGAATATGATGCATTTCTGATAGTCTTCAGGAACTTCACCTGTTTTGTATATTTTCTGTATGAGTTGCAGTAATGTAGCTTTCATTTTGTCTCCTGATTTCTTAATTAGTTCAGAAGGTATATCATCAACACCTGCCGCTTTCTTATCTGGTAGTTCTTTTAGTGCTTTTTCAAATTCATCTTTCAGAATTGTGTCCCCTAGTTCTTCTTTCTCTACTTCTTCGCTTAATTCTATCATATTATCTGTTAGAGGGTCTCCTTGATATAGCTCTTCAATGTATTCTTGCCATCTCTTCAGCGTGTCATATCCAAATAGTACCTTGCCCTCTTTGTTCTTTATAGTTCCTGAAGATTTTACTTTCCGTTTAGCAAAGTTTTGTTTTATTGTTCTGTAGGCCAAGTCAGTTTTTCCTTTAACCATGTTTTCCTCCACCTCTTTACAAATGCTGTTGAGGTAATTTTCTTTTGCTTTCCTAGATTCTCTGTTTATTTGGTTTCTAAGCTTTCTATATTTGTTTTCGCTTTGCTCGTCAGAGGCATTTTTGTATAGTCTTCTTTCTTCCATTAGACAAATTATTTCAGGTGTTATCCACTCTTTCCTGTTTACAGGTTTGGCTTTCCCAATAAATTCTTCTGCTGCTTTATGTATGCCTTCTTTGATTTGTTTCCACTCCTCGTTAGTACTCCCGGGAATAATGTTTGATGCCATCTCATCAGTTTTCCGTGCATAAGGGATCACTAGTTCTTCAGACTTTAGGTTATCTCTGTTCCATACTTTGTTCGTTTTTCTCTCTAATCGCTTGAGTTTGAGTAAGCATTTCATCATTACAAGGTTGTGATCACTATTAATATCCGCAGACGGGTAGCTTCTGCAATCCTTGATTTGGTTTTTAAAACGCGATTTTACTAATATATAGTCGATTTGGTGTCTTCTAGTATCTCCTGGGGCTTTCCACGTGTACCTTCTTCTTTTATGGTGGTTGAAAAGGGAGTTCGCTATGACCAACTTGTTTTTGGCACAAAATTCAATTAGCCGGCTTCCTCTTTCGTTCCTATCTCCTAGACCATATTTCCCTACAATTCCGTCAACTTTCTCTTCTCCAACACTAGCATTCCAATCTCCCATTATAATTAAGTTCTCTTCACCTTTAACATAATTTATAACTTTGTTGATGTCTTCATACACTGTTTCTATTACATCGTCTTCTTCTGCCGATGTCGGCATATAGACTTGTACTATTACCGTGTTCTTTGGTTTGGTTCCAATTTTGACTAGTATTATCCTAGAGTTAAATTGCACATATCCTGTGACTAGATTCCCGAGTTTTCCTTTTAGAATTATTCCAACTCCACCGATTCCAGTTGTTCCTTGGTTAGTACCTGTATGAATGATACGATAATTTCCTGATCTGAAGTCTCCTGGTTCAGGCCATCGCATCTCAGATATTCCTATTATGTCTGTTCCCATTCTGTCCATCTCTAGTTTGAGGTTCTCTAATTTCCCGCATTGGAGGAGTGTTCTTACATTCCATGTTGCTATTTTTAGTGTATTCTTCAACTTTGCCTGACCTTCCATTGTCCCCACCCGGAGATCCGATTGGGGGACTATTACTCCGGATTTATGTTTAACAGAAGATTCTGGCATGGTGCGCTACTGATTCTTGGGATATCTTGAGTGATCTTTAATGGAGTGGTTTCCCGTTGCCTTCTCCATCCTATGCCGTTGACTGTGAAGTTCTTCCGCCTTTAGGAGCAATTTCTCACTCCAAGGACAAGAGAGTGCCCTGCCTCTATCCGCTCATCCGCTCTCTTTGAGACCGTTGGCACTTGATAGGGGGGGTTTCCTTATCCCGGGAAACATTCGGTCGTCAGAGCCTCGTTAGCAATAACAGGGTGTACCGTGCAGCAATCCTTAGCTGCAACTCGGGTAGGTGAGGTTGACATTTGTACAGGAGAGGCTGTTAGAGTTGCTTCACTGTACCTTTGGAACTACACGGCCAAAATAATAGTAAAATTGGTATACAGCTGTGAAAATGCCATCCTTTATCATATGGTGTGGTACTCATGGTAGGCTTACAGACCACAAGTGACAAATATAATCATGGCAGTTACTTCACTGTAAATAAACTGATGGTACCCAAGATTCCACTTGACATGTTTGATTGCATTTGATTTAATTTAAATAATGTTACTGTTAGATTGCCACAGATACATAGGATACTACTTGCAGAATTATGTGGAAGTACAGTCAGTGACCAGCTGAAAGTTGTGCGCATTGCCAAAACATGTTCTTGCACATACAGTGTACTGAAATGGAATGATTGTATGGTGTTAATGGCCAGTAGTTCGGTTGTGTAGTGTAAGTCTTCCTATTTGACATCACTTCGGTGTCTTGCGCATCGATGATGATGATGATGAAGAAATGAAATGATGAGGACAACTTATACGTGAAGGCCCCAAGTGGAAAAAATCCACAACTGGCTGAGAGTCGAATACGGGACCTCAGGATCTAGCTGCAGCAACACTTAACACTGGACCATGAGTGCAGATGACAGTATGCTGAGCAGTGTGATTAAGAATCAATTAGCAGTTTCATCATTTGATATGCCATTAACTACAATTCTTTATATTCCTTAATAATACTTGAATCTCTTACCATTTAGGAATACAGTAAGGATGTTACACTTACAAGATAAAACTTGCCTGGAAATATGTTACAGTGTATCACACTTTTATAACACAAGATTACAAAGGTGATTAGGACATCTAAGAGATAACACAAAATTGCTAAAGTACTGTTATATATTACTTTTCCACATAGTCACTACAGTTCTCTAAGTATTTTCCATGTGTAAACCAATCTATTAAAACATGTCTAGGAGCCTCCAGAATGTCAGCATGGGTTCTGAAGTTGTAACCAGCCAGGTGCTTCTTTAATGGCCCAAATAGAGGAAGATCACTTGATATAAGATCAGTCCATTGGAAATGTCAGACCAAGCAACACGTAACGAAGTCGGTATGTTCTTTGGCAGTGTCACAAAACAATGCAACACCTTTCAAAAGCTTGGTTATTTCCCCCAAATCATCTTCTGTAACCATTCCAGTACGACAGAATATATGTTCTCTCCATACACGAGCACACCTTTCATAGCCAAAAAGACTGTGGTTATAACTTCGTTTATAGATATTGTTGTTATGAATTTGTCATGTACAAGAAATAAGGGTTGTCCCTATTCTGATGATATTTTCTTCATCTTAGGTGTCACATGATGAATTTGTTATGCACAAGAAATGAGGGTGCCCCCATTCCATTGATATTTTCTTCATCTCCAGTGTCACATGATGTACCTATGTTCCATCCACTGTGACAGTACTGTGAAGGAATGGAACACCCTCCACCTACCATCACATTAAATGCTGGAGAGACAACCACATTTGCTTAACTTTGTTCTTGTCTGAGTGTTGCTGCAGCACTCAGTGAGAGCATATCTTCCAGTTGTCCTTATGTTGTGCATCATAGTCACTATTGTGACAGTAGAGATGTTGTGTTTGTGTTCAATATGTCTCACATGAATGTGAGTGTCAATTTGAATCAATACTGTGACATGACACAGATTTTCATCTCAACCACTCTGCAAATGTCCACTAGTTCATTATGAATTGCAGTTGAGGACATTTTCTTAAATCCAAAACCCTTATTACACTTTGTTCTTCAGTCTTCAACAGAGTATCTGTCAATGCTGCCATCTTGAAACTATATTTTAAAGCACAACCATCATCATCTGTCAGTGACGTTTCAAAGCTTAGCCATCTCTTCTATCTAGACAGGAATTTAATTTGTTCTTATGAGTGTATAAATACTTGCATGACAAGTGTTATTACCTTACTTATAGAATAACTTTGTATGTAGAACTGTCAATATTTTGTTCTGCAAGCAGTTACATGACGGATCTTTCTTGTGAGTCATCATGCTACGTTAATGGCATTTTTATTTTCTTGATGTTCATTTGATATTGGTACGGCACAGCCTATGACTCTAGAAGAATAGTGGCTAGCTCTTTTTGTATACTTGTGTAGCTGACTATTAGTGTTTGGTGTCAGTCACATATATATATATATATATATATATATATATATATATATATATATATATATATATATATATATATATATATATATATATATAAAGAACAAACAGCAAACAAATACTTTTATTTCTGGGTGTTTATCACACACTTCAATTGAATGGTTCCAAACTGCGTCATAGCTGTTGCATTTAAATGTTTTCTAGTAATACTATTCTGAAGTTAACAATATGTCTCTGGCAAATTTAACTCATACAGACATGCCTACCATGGCTCTGCCCTCACTGTTGAGTTACGGGTTTAGGGGACCTAGTATCTATGTGGAAGAATTTTTCAGAAGAGGATCTAGTTGTGATGATGGGAGACAGGAAACAGTATTGACAGGTATTAGCATTATGGCATTGAGAATGAACTGGTAAAGACAGTGCCACATCAAATCATACAAATAATGAGTTTGTTCATGTTTTGAAGTATTATAATAAACTCTGTGAAGTTGGTCAATATGCATTTAGTTCATCTGCATCTTTCAGTTACAGTAGGCTGTTCCAGTTCACATGCCTGCTGTTGGGCAAACGGGTGCTCAAGGGGACGGGTTGGCAGGGATATGCAGACAGCTGTACAAAGGCAGTCAACTGAGAGCACATGGGCAGGAGTGGCCATTTGCCTTGCTCATGTGCGAAATGCATGCAGTTGAGCTGTTTCGTGGGTAACCTATACTAGCTGCACCAGCCTTTGAACATTCTGAGGTGCACCCAGGTATAGCCATACCCTGTGGGACAGTATTAAAATAATGTGAGTTACAAGGTTAAATGTAAAACTGATTTCTGTTGATGCCATCGGCAGATGGGGTCTTACAAATCATGGTCCATGTCTCAGTAGAATAGGCAAAGGGAACTTTCGTAGGTTGATAGAAACATCTTTAAGGATTAACACTGTCACTGATGAGGAAGCATCCCCGAAGTTACTGGTGTTACTGATTTAGGGTAAATTCAAATCTGAAACTATCAGCATAAAAATTGCAGTGTGTTGAAGCTAGTCTAGAATACTTCAGGATGACGCCAAGAAGATACTACAATACACAGACAGACAATTAGTAACTTATTAAAACTTGAGCTTGGTAAATACTTAATTTTGGAAACAGTTATTGTCCTTACACATGACATTTGTTTGATACTGTCATTGATACTTATAACATTTAGCACTTCATTCATTGCAGAATGATAGTTTCACATCAGAGTACAATTGTCTACAACTTTACATAAAGTTCTGAGTAACTGTTCTATTACCATCCAGTTAGCATGCAGCCTGATCTGTGCTAAGATGACACTTTCGTCATAAGTGGTGATTACAAGTGGTTACTAATTATAGAGATTGGGCTGAGTGGTACTGTGCTCGGACATAAATAACTTTCCAACTACGGCAGCATAAGGAAACACATGGGGCATGTCTACATCAATGTCCTTAATTCGTTGATGTCCCTGGCAGCAACTGTTTTTACTTGTGATGCCATTATGAGGTATCAACAATTACTTGAGACCTTATTCTGCAGACAACATCCCCCACCCCACCACTTGAACCTCTGCACCTTGTTGTTGATGGCACACAAAACACTAACATTGCTTCCTAGTTTTCTTTTTCTTTATTTATTTGGTTATTTTAATTTAATTAAACCTATTTATAGAATTCTTGTGGTGGCTTTTCTTTTCACTTTTAAATGTTATCTGTGTGCCTCCTACAATTTGGGTATTGTTTCTGTGCAGTAATGACGTCTCTGAAATTTGAACTGATGATATGTAAACTGTCCGTAAACAGAAATACACAAAATAAATGTAGACCTTTTTATGTTGGTACAACAGATCTATACTAATACTTCGGCATCGCATTTCTGGTACCATGCCCAAGCAGCAAACAATGAAACTAATGAGGAACTCACAGTTTGTTATGTACTTGTACCACTTCTATAACCGCTTATCAAAGTATTTATCTCTTGGAACTGGAGTGAGCTATATTGTATGTCATCAGATATGAAATATGGAAATGCTGTACAGATATCCTTTAAATTATAGCCGAGGTAATTGCAGTGCAATAAATAAGTTGCATTTCTGGGAACTTTGGTTCCAGAAAACTTGTTTATCTTTCAACAATGACAGCGATTCAGTCCTATATCCTCTTTTTCCTTTGTTTCTGTTTTACTAGTATGCAACAAGAAATGAAAACCTATTTACTTTTTAAAGTGTATTGCAGCTATTTTATATTTCAGGCAGCACAGGAGAAATATGAGTTGCAAGAGCAGGGCGATGAACTAGATGCCAAAATTCGCAAGGCCGAAAAAGAAATTCTTGCAATGGAAAACACTCTGAAATTGGTTAATGCTTCAAATGACACTTACAAGAAGAGCTTATCATCCATTGACACAGAAAGTAAGCAAGCTATCACTCTAATTTTATGCCACCGCTTTACTGCTTCCATAGCTCCTCCTCATCTTTACTCCACACCTCGTTGCAGTATGATTTCAGAAGTGAGTGAGTTCTGTATTCACTTCTTCTCCTCTTCTAATGTGTAGTGTTGAAGACATTTAATTATTTGTTTATGCTGTCTGGTGACTTATAGTTATGAGGCTTGCCAAATATTTGTAAGCCATAAATAAGTGAAACATTTGAAAGAAATCACAAAGACAGAGGTTCTAAATGTACAAAAGGAAAATTAGTAGTCAGCGTCTCAGTTAATTGCAGCATCAAGTAGTAACACAAATACATTATGCACTATAATATTTCTGCTGGTCCAGTTCAAATTGTAACAAATAAACTTATTGGAATGTGAATTGGTATTAAACATTTCTGAGTAACATTTCAGTTACAGAAATGATAACACACTGCTCAATTTCAATTAAACTCATGAATTAATTTGAATTTATTAATCACAAATACTTTACAGTACGGCATACATGAGCACCTGTACATACACATGTATACCTCTTTCAGCTCTCCTCAGTCAGTGACCACAGTATGAGGAGTGAGAGTTTAATCATGGCCATAATTGCTTGTCTAATTTTTCAGAATGCAGTTAGTGATAGAAGAAGGGCAATAAAGATTTAAAATTCATGTGCGTTGCATCCTCTGGGTTCATACATTACCAATAGCATAGATTACTATAACTGCAGATCATGAAGCTCTTATTATGTAAACATATCTCTTGCTATTCTGGTTTCACTCGCTTCAGTATTCACTTTTACAGTTCAAGTTATCTCCATACCAAGTTTAATCCAAATCGGTTCAGGAGTTTAATCATGAAAATGTAACAGACAGAGCTACTTTTGTATTTCATAATATTATTACAGAAGTATGGATGAAACACGCTGAGGATTGTATAAGCATTGTATTCATTGTGTTGAATTGTATTGTTTAGAACATATTGATCAGCAAAAGCTTTTTCATAAATACGATACTATTCAAAAATTAAAGAGTTAACAGCTTTATCAAAGAATAATTATGTTTCCCTATGTCACGTTATATTCTTTTTTCCATAATCCAATTTTGATGAAGTTGTAGTGACTGACACACACTCAATTTTGATGAAGTTGTAGTGACTGACACACACTGACACAGCAGTCGGTGCATGCGATGATCACTCGCATCGAAGTTTGTGTGCGAGTGAGAAATGAATACAGAAGAATGCCATCCTTATACTCAGTGTTTTCACCGCTAGGAGCACAGTGGTTTGCCTGCAGTGATATGCCGCATTTGCTCTTAGAATAGCAGAACAACTAACGATTTTTACTCGTTGTTTTTTGTAGAGATTCTGTGACTCTTGTTGATATAGTAACACTTGTACACAACTGCGAATGTGAAGAGTTAATAAATCTGTTTGAAGTTCTATCTCATCTTTGATTGTATGGAAGTTCAAGTGCGGGATTTTCTCACATAGTAACCTTTCGTCAGTGGTGACTCTGACATGATTTTGCCGTTGGAATTAGCAAATATCAATGTAACCATCCACTGTATCATGCCTGACAGTGTGCCTACTGCCCTTTTGGCCCCACAGTCCCATATTGTGGTTTTCTCAGGTGGAGGCAAACTTTTCCTAAGCCAGAATAACTGCCGATATCACAAAATTTTCTTTGGTCGTAAGCCAGCTCAACCAGTGATTTGCTATGGAGGTCCAAGACATAATAACAGCTCCTGCGATGGAAAATGCCTATGACAGATCAAAAGCAGAGCTCACACATCATATAGCAGCTTCACAGGAAGATCGAATTCTCCAGATATTGACTCAAGAAGAAATGAGTGACAGGAAACCCTCACAACACCTTCGCCATCTTGCAACAAAGTGGACATCGGCACCATTCCTGACAACCTCCTGCATGCAATTTGGAGGAACCATCTGCTAGCCCAGATAAAAGCCATCATTGCTATGCAGTTGGACATATCGCTGGACGTGGTTACAGAACTTGCTGACCATATTCAAGATGCCATCACGCCATGCTTGCAGGTCAGTACAGTAACTGTTCCTTCCAGTGTTACGTCCATAACCCCTACGGTGTCGAATGCCGATTACGATGCCCCGGATGCCAAGGTGGATCTTTGCTTTGCTTTGCAGCTTTTCTTTCACGCGGTAATATGAACCGCCATTGCGGGCGTAACCGACGATGTTCAAGGAGTCGTTCCATTTCCCATATCGAGTCAGAGTCTGGCCTCACATTTTTCTGGTAACACCACAGATACAGCAAGCAGGCAGAAATGTGTTCAAGGCCACGCACATTCCCAAATGAGAACGGCAGTTGTCAGTAGGTGCCACCAACTGCCACAACACCTCTCGGCGCCTGTTTATAATGGATCGGACCTCAAGAAGGAAGTATGTAATTGATACTGGATCTGATCTGAGTATTTCACCAAGGAAGTCAATCTGCTGCTGCAGGCCATGCACGGCAGTCAACTTAGCATCTGCTAACAATACAGAGATCCCAACGTACGGTACACCTCATGAGGATGTGAAACTAGGCCTTCGTAGACAATATACTTGGAATTTCACAGTAGCGGATGTGGCTGAGTCAATAATAGGCACTGATTTCTTAGCATATTTCAAACTTTTGCCTGATGTATCTAATTCCTACTTTGTGGACAGCCTTACTGGTTTGACAACCACCAGATATCACTGCTATACTAGAAACAGTAGCATCTAGGTTGTGCAAGTAGCAGATGAAGAGCTCCACACAATTTTGCAAGATATTCCATGCTTAACTAGACCACCGGGAGTGCCACAACAGGTGTTGCATGGTACTGTCCTCCACATCAAAACTACTGACGGACCACATGTATCATGTTGCCCACACAGATTAGCCCACAGATGCCTCGCAATAGCAAAGTCAGAGTGTGGTCTTATGTTGAAGGAGGGAATTATTCACCCATCATCCAATCCGTGGGCATCGGCATTACACCTAGTACCTAAAAAAGGTGGAGCCTGGCGTCCGTGCGGCGATTATTGAGTGCTGAATGCCGGGACTATTCCTGACCGCTACTAGGTACCATTATTACATCACTACAATCACGCTCTTCATGCCTCAACAATATTTGGCATCACTGATTGTGCGAAGGCCTACATGCAGATTCCGGTCACGCCAGAGGACATTCCCAAGACGGCTATAATTAGACCCTTTGGATTGTTCAAGTTGAAGTTTATGACATTCGGGTTGCAGAACGCTACACAGACCTGGCAGCAGTTTATAGATTCAATATTGCGTGGGCTACCTGGACAATGTGTTGGTCTATTCAGAAACCAGAGAACGGCACCACAATCACTTATGTGAGGTTTTTAAATGACTGGAAAAGTACAACATAGTTTTAAACACTGCGAAATGTGTTTATGGCCAGCCTGAAGTTCAGTTTCTGGGCCACCACATAACATCCTCTGGTTCCGCACCACTACCAGAAAAAGTAGAGGCCATCTTTCAACTGCGAAAGCCTACCACCATAAAAGAGCTAAGCAAATACTCAGATACTTCGGGATGCTGAATTTTTATGGCGTCACTTACCACGTACCACCAGCAACAAGCACTGTTAAATGAAGCACTACCAGGTGCAAAGGTATGAGGTAACACTCCTGTGCAATGGAATGAGAGTATGGACATAGCGTTCAAACCGACAAAAGACAGCCTTGATCAGGCCGCTGTACTTGTTTACCCAAAAGTTGATGCTCCGCTCACCTTAGTGGTTGATGCCAGTCAGTTTGCAATCGGCTGGCCTTTCCAACAATGGGCAGATTGTGCATGGCAGCTGCTGGCATATTTTTCACATAAACTGATGCATTCACAGCAGTGCTGGAGTGCATGTGATAGGAAGCCAATCGATCAAGCATTTCAGACCACATGTCGAGGCACGGGATTTCGCAGTTTATACTGATCACAAACCATTGGTATATGCATTCTGTCAGAACAGTGACAAGTGCTCACCTCATCAGTATTCTCAACTGGAGTTTACAAGCAAATTCACTACGAGCTTGTGGCACATTTCCAGATTGACCAAAGTGGTGGCCAACTGCTTATCTAAAGTATCTGGTAATCAAAATATCCACGGGTGTACTGCCGGTCTGCAGTGTCCAACGGGCACAATATTTCGGCGATCATACATGTCGCCATCATCAGGTGAACTGACGGACTGAGCTCCTGTGAACGTGCCGGCAAGGAGATCCGTACACTATGGCTGCTCAGGGGGAACTGAGTTCGGTCGCGGCGGCGGCCGATTTAAATACCCTCCGCCCGCGGCGCGCTCACTCCGCCGTCCGCGCCCTGCGCCACGGTCGCGCGGTGGAACAGATTGCGACGGCGCCTGAGATGACGTCAGTGTGATGGCTCTGTCCGCCGTGGTCGTCACAACTATACATTTGCTCGATTTACTCTTGATTAACCCAATCGCTGGTTCCCAAGCCTTGCTAAGATTATAGCCACAGTCACGGTTTATGAGGTCGTCATTGGTGCGAATTTTGATGGCCTCTCTAACAACGCTGTCCCAGTATCTTGACGTCTGTACCAGAATCCTCGTGCGTTCATACTCCATAGCGTGATTTTCCGGCAAACAATGTTCAGCGACCGCCGACTTGCTCGGATACATCAGTCGAGTGTGCCTCTGGTGTTCACGGCATCGATCCTCGACGGTACACATCGTCTGACCAATATACGACTTGCCACATTGACATGGAATCTGGTACACGCCGGCCTTCCTCAAACCGAGGTCATCTTTGGCGCTCCCCACCAGTGCATGAGTTTTATTCGGAGGACAAAACACAGTTCCGACCCGGTGTTTCTTCAAAATGCGGGCGATTTTCCCCGAGAGTGCGCCTGTATATGGGATAAATGCAGTGCCTACCTCCTCCCTTGTGATTTCATCCAGCTCCACAGGTTGTGCTGTAGTGGGTGGGCGGAGAGCACGTCGAATCTGCCACTCTGAGTACCCGTTACGTGGACGACACATTCATCATCTGGCCACATGGTATGGATAAACTCCTTGACTTCCTTACACATCTAAACTCCATACTCCCCAACATCAAATTCACTATGGAGACTGAAACGGAGGGTAAATTACCTTTCCTTGACGTCTTGGTCAAGAGAAGGCCTGACGGCACCCTAGGCCATGGGGTGTATCGGAAGACAATGCACACTGATCTGTATTTGCACGCAGACAGCTGCCATCACCCTTCACAGAGGAATGGGGTGCTTAAAACTCTAGTACATAGGGCGTGCACTATCTCTGACGCAGAGAGTCTACCCCAGGAATTGGAACATCTGAGAACTGTATTTCAAAAAAAAAACATCGGGTCGGAACTGTGTTTTGTCCTCCGAATAAAAATCGTGCACTGGTTGGGAGCGCCAAAGATGACCTCGGTTTGTGGAAGGCCGGTGTGTACCAGATTCCATGTCAATGTGGCAAGTCGTATATTGGTCAGACGATGCGTACCGTCGAGGATCGATGCCGTGAACACCAGAGGCACACTCGACTGATGTATCCGAGCAAGTCGGGGGTCGCTGAACATTGTTTGTCGGAAAATCACGCTATGGAGTATGAACGCACGAGGATTCTGGTACAGACGTCAAGATACTGGGACAGCGTTGTTAGAGAGGCCATCAAAATTCGCACCAATGACGACCTCATAAACCGTGACTGTGGCTATAATCTTAGCAAGGCTTGGGAACCAGCGATTGGGTTAATCAAGAGTAAATCAAGCAAATGTATAGTTGTGACGACCACGGCAGACAGAGCCATCACACTGACGTCATCTCAGACGCCGTCGCAATCTGTTCCACCGCGCGACCGTGGTGCAGGGTGCGGACGGCGGAGTGAGCGCGCCGCGGGCGGAGGGTATTTAAATCGGCCGCCGCCGCGACCGAACCCAGTTCCCCCTGAGCAGCCATAGTGTACGGATCTCCATGCCGGCACGTTCACAGGAGCTCAGTCCATCAGTTCACCTGATGATGGCGACATGTATGATCACCAAAATATTGTGCCCGTTGGACACTGTAGACCGGCAGTACACCCGTGGATATTTTGATTATCAAATACGCCGGGAGAAACTCAAGAATCAGAAAGTATCTGGTGTTTCACAACCATTGAACCTTACAGAGCTAGCAGTCATGCAGCATGAAGGCCCTGAACTACAAGCAATATTAAGTGATGATTACAAAATTTCGCAAAATTTGCAACTGGTCAACATTCCGGGCAAAACTGGCAAGATCTACTGGGACGTACAGCATGGCAGATCACTACCATATGTACTGACCGCATTCCACCGGTCAGTGTTCAATAACCTCCATAACTTGTGTCACCCTGCAGTGTGTGTGAAGGTTAAGGTGGTTTCTAAGAGGTTTGTATGGCCAGGCATGGACAGATTAGATTAGATTCAGTTTTTGTTCCATAGACCCAAAAAATGAGATGATTATCGTGGGTGTGGAACATGTCAGAAAGTATGACATAAAGACATAAAACATTTGAATATAATACTTATTACCCTGATCATTTGTCAGGAGGTAGTTGAAAATAAGTTAATACTATGCAGTAAACTGGGACAGCTAATATTTACAGAATTAACACGCTGTCAGAATGAAACACCGTTATGCACTATTAATAAATTTATCATACGCAAAATACCTAATCTTGACTGTTGTGACCAAGTGTTGTCAAAACTGAAATCTAACAGATATTTTTACTTAAGCTGACTTAACAGTCTCTGTTAAGATATTTATCTATGGAGTAGAAGAATTTGCCTATCAAGAAGTCTTTCAAACTCTGTTTAAACCGTGCTTTATCTGAAACCAAGTTTTTAATATTTGCTGGCAATTTATTAAAAATGTGTGTTCCTGAATATTGGACCCTTTTTGGACCAAGGTAAGTGAGTTTAGGCCTTTATGTAGATTCTTCTTATTCCTAGTATTGATACTGTGTACTGAGCTATTGGTTGGAAATAGAGATGTATTACTTGCAACAAATTTCATTAAGGAATAAATATACTGAGAAGCAGTGGTTGAAAACAAAGTTCCTTGAACAGGTTTCTACAAGATGTTCTCAAATTTACACCACAAATGATTTTTATCACACGCTTTTGCACCCTAAAAACTTTTGCTTATTTTGATAAGTTGCCCAAGAATATGATCCCATACGACATAATAGAATGAAAGTAAGCAAATTATACAAGGTTTTTTATATTTATATCCCCTACATCTGACATCATTGTCACGGCAAATGCAGACTGGTTTAGGCGCTTAAGCATTTCTGTGGTATGCCCTTCCCAAATGAATTTATTATTGAGTTGTAATCCCAGAAATTTAAGACTGTCAACCTCTTCGATCTGCATGTCTTCATATGTTATACTCATGCTGGAAGTAAATCTCTTACAAGGTTCTGAACTGCATATAGTGGGTCTTCTCAAAGTTTAATGACAAAGAATTAGCTTTAAGCCACTTAATAATGTCAGTGAAAATTTGATTAGCAGATATTTCAAAATCTGTGCTTGACTTTCTACTTATTGCAATGTTTGTATCATCTGCAAACAAAACAAACTAAGTATCTGGCAATGTAACACATGAGAGGTCATTAATATACACTAGAAAAAGCAATGGACCCAAAATGGAACCTTGAGGAACACCACATGTAATTAATTCCCAGTCAGATGAAGACTGACTGCTTACTGCACAGGTATTTTGCAACGACACCCTTTGTTTCCTGTTAGGTAGATAAGACTCAAACTATTTCGCAACATTGCCAGTGACACCATAATACTCTAATTTACTTAGGAGAATGCTGTGGGTCACAGAAAATGCCAGTAGCCTGTAATTTATTATCTAATGAATTAAGTACATTCTCACTGCAAGTATAAGTAGCTTTCTCTATATTAGAACCCTTCAGAAATCCAAACTGTGACTTGGATAATATATTATTTGCAGTCAGATGCTTAAGGAGACACTTGAACACAACCTTTTCAAATATTTTTGAGAAAGCCTGCAAAAGTGAAATTGGTTGATAGTTTGATGGTATCTCTTTATCCCCCTTCTTGTAAAGAGACTTAACTTCATCATATTTTAGCCAGTCTGGAGATGTTCCGCTGATCAGAGATTGATTACACAAATAACTTAAGATAGAACTCAACTTGCATGAGCACTCTTTGATTAACTTTGTTGATATGTTATCATACCCCCTGGAATACTTAGATCTTGTTGTTGTTGTTGTGGTCTTCAGTCCTGAGACTGGTTTGATGCAGCTCTCCATGCTACTCTATCCTGTGCAAGCTTCTTCATCTCCCAGTACCTACTGCAACCTACATCCTTCTGAATCTGCTTAGTGTATTGATCTCTTGGTCTCCCTCTACGATTTTTATCCTCCACGCTGCCCTCCAATGCTAAATTTGTGATCCCTTGATGCCTCAAAACATGTCCTACCAACCGATCCCTTCTTCTAGTCAAGTTGTGCCACAAACTTCTCTTCTCCCCAATCCTATTCAATACCTCCTCATTAGTTATGTGATCTACCCACCTTATCTTTAGCATTCTTCTGTAGCACCACATTTCGAAAGCTTCTATTCTCTTCTTGTCCAAACTGGTTATCGTCCATGTTTCACTTCCATACATGGCTACACTCCATACAAATACTTTCAGAAACGACTTCCTGACACTTAAATCTATACTCGATGTTAACAAATTTCTCTTCTTCAGAAACGATTTCCTTGCCATTGCCAGTCTACATTTTATATCCTCTCTACTTCGACCATCATCAGTTATTTTACTCCCTAAATAGCAAAACTCCTTTACTACTTTAAGTGTCTCATTTCCTAATCTAATCCCCTCAGCATCACCCGATTTAATTTGACTACATTCCATTATCCTCGTTTTGCTTTTGTTGATGTTCATCTTATATCCTTCTTTCGAGACACTGTCCATTCCGTTCAACTGCTCTTCCAAGTCCTTTGCTGTCTCTGACAGAATTACAATGTCATCGGCGAACCTCAAAGTTTTTACTTCTTCTCCATGAATTTTAATACCTACTCCGAATTTTTCTTTTGTTTCCTTTACTGCTTGCTCAATATACAGATTGAATAACATCGGGGAGAGGCTACAACCCTGTCTCACTCCCTTCCCAACCACTGCTTCCCTTTCATGCCCCTCGACTCTTATAACTGCCATCTGGTTTCTGTACAAATTGTAAATAGCCTTTCGCTCCCTGTATTTTACCCCTGCCACCTTGAGAATTTGAAAGAGATTATTCCAGTTAACGTTGTCAAAAGCTTTCTCTAAGTCTACAAATGCTAGAAACGTAGGTTTGCCTTTTCTTAATCTTTCTTCTACGATAAGTCGTAAGGTTAGTATTGCCTCACGTGTTCCAACATTTCTACGGAATCCAAACTGATCTTTCCCGAGGTCCGCTTCTACCAGTTTTTCCATTCGTCTGTAAAGAATTCGCGTTGGTATTTTGCAGCTGTGACTTATTAAACTGATAGTTCGGTAATTTACACATCTGTCAACACCTGCTTTCTTTGGTATTGGAATTATTATATTCTTCTTGAAGTCTGAGGGTATTTCGCCTGTCTCATACATCTTGCTCACCAGATGGTAGAGTTTTGTCATGACTGGCTCTCCCAAGGCCATCAGTAGTTCTAATGGAATGTTGTCTACTCTCGGGGTCTTGTTTCGACTCAGGTCTTTCAGTGCTCTGTCAAACTCTTCACGCAGTATCTTATCTCCCATTTCATCTTCATCTACATCCTCTTCCATTTCCATAATACTGTCCTCAAGTACATCGCCCTTGTATAAACCCTCCATATACTCCTTCCACCTTTCTGCCTTCCCTTCTTTGCTTAGAACTGGGTTGCCATCTGAGCTCTTGATATTCATACAAGTGGTTCTCTTCTCTCCAAAGGTCTCTTTAATTTTCCTGTAGGCAGTATCTATCTTACCCCTAGTGGGACAAGCCTCTACATCCTTACATTTGTCCTCTAGGCATCCCTGCTTAGCCATTTTGCACTTTCTGTCGATCTCATTTTTGAGACGTTTGTATTCCCTTTTGCCTGCTTCATTTGCTGCATTTTTATATTTTCTCCTTTCATCAATTAAATTCAATATTTCTTCTGTTACCCAAGGATTTCTATTAGCCCTCGTCTTTTTACCTACTTGATCCTCTGCTGCCTTCACTACTTCATCCCTCAGAGCTACCCATTCTTCTTCTACTGTATTTCTTTCCCCCATTCCTGTCAATTGTTCCCTTATGCTCTCCTTGAAACTCTCTACAACCTCTGGTTCTTTCAGTTTATCCAGGTCCCATTTCCTTAAATTCCCGCCTTTTTGCAGTTTCTTCAGTTTTAATCTACAGTTCATAACCAATAGATTGTGGTCAGAGTCCACATCAGCCCCTGGAAATGTCTTACAATTTAAAACCTGGTTCCTAAATCTCTGTCTTACCATTATATAATCTATCTGATACCTATTAGTATCTCCAGGATACTTAGATCTTAAGGATTTTATTATGGATGCTACTTCTTTGGGAGATGTGAGTGTCATTTCCATTTTACTGAAGCTATTTTTAAAGACTGGTCTCAGATACTCCATTGCACTGTTCACCGAACCGGATAACACCAAGCTGTCAGTAACAGAAATGAAGTAGTTGTTACCGAAGTTTCATTTATTTTTAGAGCTATCTGTTCCTCTTCATTTTTGGCCCCACCTGTCTCTGTCTTCATACAGTTTTTATTTTGTTACCTGATGTAATTACCTTTTTCTCATAATAAAGCTGTTTCTATGCCTGGATTGCTTGCTTCAATATTGTGCAGTATTCTTTGTAATGCATTACAATTCTAACCTCAGAGCTGTTCCTAGATAGTAGATAGAGTCTCCTTTTTGTCCCACATGATATCTTTATTCCTTGTGTAATCCATGGTTTATTTTTTGACTTGTGTGTGAGTTGAGTTACCTTCAGGGGAAAACAATTCTTGAAAGTGAAGGCAACTTTATTATTGAATGCTTTGTATTTTCCATTTGAGTCAGATGTATTGTAAACAACTTCCTGAATTTATCAATTTTTGATCTAGTTATTTCTCTTCTGTACTCTATTTAATAGATTTTTTATCCTGACAATTTTCAACATTTAAAATAAGATTCTGCATGTCATGATCCAATAGCCCATTTACTATTCGTTTTTTGATATGACTTTTTTTGCTAGATTTGCTACAAAGATATTACCAATAGCAGTCTCAGAGCATTTACATATCCTAGTAGCAAAGTTCACAGTAGGAACTAAATTGAATGATAGTGTTACTGAGTGCAATAATTGTTCACTGACAGAGGTTTTCAATAAATCCACATTAAAATCCCCAGCAGCCACTATTTCCTTGTTTTTTGCTATGAGATGGGACAGCAGAGCTTCCAGATTTTTTATGAACAGGTTAAAATTTCCTGAAGGAGACCTGTATATGCCTCCTATTATAAAGGACTTATTATGAAATACTACTTCTGTGCACAAGCTTCTAAGTGCTGCTCTGAGCAAAATTTATTAATATCACTATTCTTGAAATCAAAACAGTTTCTGACAAATATGCAAATCCTTTCTCCATATTTCCTCTACAGAAATAAGAAGCTAAGTTGAGTCCTGTAACATTTAACATATCTATACCAGTGGTCATATGATGTTCAGAGAGACAGATTATATCAACTGGTTTGCTCAACTCTAATTCTTCAACACAAATAAGCAACTCATTAAGCTTACCCCTTAGTCCTCGGATAATCTGATGCAATAGTGATAGCTGATTTTGTGCACTGGCTGAATTACAACTGTATGAACCTAATTTTCCTGCCAATTTTTGAGTATCTTTAGTTTCAATCGGAGGCTCTCTGCATGAATTGTGTACATTAAAATTTCCTTTCTGGCAGCCTGTTTTATCAATGTGAATGTTGTCATCAGTGGACTAGAGCTTGCCCACACTGCCAATTATGCAAAGTTGCCAGCCACATGCATGCTCCAATAGGGTAATTCCCGGATATCAGCATGCGCCTTGCTCACATTCACATAGGCACGGTAGGACCACTGCCTCCCTGAGACAGCTGTCACTGTTTAATGACAATGATCAACAGGTATACGTGTTGGCCAGAAGCAGTACCTACTGACGACATTTCAGCAGAAACACTAGCAGCAGCTTTCACGTCAACATGGCTCACCAGATTCGGTTGCCCTCTCCATATAACAACTGACAAGGGGAGGCAGTTCGAGTCTGAATTGTTCACACAGCTAGCCAAGTTCTCTGGATCTGGCACCATAAGACCACTGCCTACCACCCAGCTAGTAATGGGATGCCGGAAAGATGGCACCACACTTTGAAGGCAGCACTTATGTGCCACGGGACCACATGGACTTCAGCACTGCCCATTGTCCTACTTGGTCTGAGGATTGCATTCAAACTAGACATTGAGGCTTCACCAGTATAGATTGTGTACAGAGAGTCACTGCGTCGACTCCACAAAGATATGCGACATTAATGATCAAGTGCAATTCCTACGTACTTTACGTGAGACTGTGGACTGCATGAAACCAGTGAGCGACACTAGGCATGGACACAACATGATGTTCATGCATAAGGATCTTCGCACGGACACCGTCAAACCACGACTGCAACCACCCTACACTGGACCACACCGTGTGCTGCACAGGAGTTTACATACCATGGACATTCTTGTTAATGGCAAACAAGCTTCAGTTTCACTGAGTATAGTTAGGCCAGCCTACATGTTCAAAGAGGTGCCGACTACACTGCCAAAGATTTTGACAGAGGAGGGCTACAATCTATCCTCTCATTCCACCAGCGACTCAACCACATCAAGACAAAGCAAAACACATGACTCGCTCAGGAAGACACATTCATTTTCCTGCCAGGTACAGAGAAGACTCAGCATGCTCTGCTCTCGTCAACGGGGCTCCTGTAGTGACTGCTACACACTGACGTCACAGTCGGTGCGTACGATAGTCACTCCCGTCGAAGTTCATGCACAAGTGCAAAATGGGGACAGAAGAATGCCATCCTTATGCCAAGTGTTTTCGCTGCTAGGGGTGTGGTGATTTGCCTGCAGTGACGCTCCACATTTGCTCTTAGAATAGCAGAGCAACTACCGATTTTTACTCTTTGTTTTTTGTTGAGATCCTGTGACTCTTGTTGATATAGTAATGCTTGTGCACAACTGCGAACATGAAGAGTTAATAAATCTGTTTGAAGTTCCATCTCGTCTGTGATTGTACAGAAGTTCAAGTGCAGTATTTTCTCACATAGTTATACCTCTCGTCAGAATAAAGCCTATATGTTGTCACAAGCTGTGCTCAAGTTACCTGTGAAAATCCCATAAAAATTCTTCTAGCAGTTTTGGAGACACATCTATTTTACAGTTTTAGTATTAATATAGCTTGTGAAGATGCTTAACACACAGTTCAACACTGATAATACTCCCTGGAAAGTTGGCTTCTCGCTGTGGTGGCAACTGTCCAGGAATAATTCATATTTGGTACTGTTCAAATGTGCTCTTCATGATACACTGGAATTTTTGTGCTAATAAGTAGTCTTCCCTTCATCACACAGAACAGAAGTTCTCATCTTCTGAGTCAGAGCTGCTGCTTGAAGATAAGTGTTATTCAGAGTTTTAAGCACTCTTAACTGCAGTTTATTGTCTGTCACTCACATTCTGTTATCAGTTTATCCACAAGTGACTCACTCAGTCGAAGTTTGTATGTTCATATTGCCAGTCTGTGGATACAGATTGATTAAGCATGTATTGCATGCTCACAATACAACATTCAAGACTGCCATCCAAAACTGCACCCAATTTCAGAGTATATCTATGGTTAAATAAACTTAATGTACCAACATTAATAAGTTAATTGCTTTTCAAATATGAATGAATAAAATTTTCACCTCTGCTTCTTAACTGTCTTATGAACATCCTTGTCTGGAAATTTACACATGGGCAGTTGTTCTGTACAAAGCATAGACAGCAGAGTGTGCCTTATCTTTTTATCATTCTGTACTATCAGTACTTGCACCAAGGCTCAGTAAAACTATCAGATAACCTCAAGACTAACAAAAGCAATGAGATGCACAATAGAGGACTAACTCTCAATAGAATACATCTAATTTATATTAACCTGCCTAATTTAGAACTTATTCAAAATCCAGCAAACATTCTGACATATCTTTAATTTAGTAACTGGTGAGGAACATCGTTCATATGACTTTTATGTTCATTTACTTTATCAGTAAATAACCATATTAATAACTTCATTTTTTTTTTCTGATCACTTAAGCAGTATGAGTAACTCATGCTAACAGCACCAAAAATATCTTTGTCATTTGTGAAGCTTAAAATTCTGCCATATATTAAATCACAGATGACACTCTAATGTCAAACACATAATAATGATTCTCCTTCGGTCAGTAATTGTTCTTGTACAAACAGGGTGTGAGTCAAAAGTTTCAAGACTTAACTCAGAACTAGAAATTTATTGGACATTTAACTACAGTGGACTAAAATTCTTCAAAATATGATCCTTCAGCATCAGAACAGTGCTGCCAGCTCGTCTTCCACTGCTCTTAGCCCTTCTGGAAGGCCTCGGGCGTCATGCTGTCAAGTGCTCTCATTGTAGCCTGCTGGGCGGCATCGGTGGAGTCAAATTGCTTCCCTTTTAGGCGTGTTTTGATTCAGGGGAAGAGGAAAAAGTCACTTGGAGCCAAGTAGTGGCTGTAGGGTGGCTAACGGCAGTGTTGTCACGTTGAACTTGACCAAAACTTCGGCGGCAGTGCGCGACGTGTGAGCGGGCGCGTTGTCGTGGTTGAGAATCCAGTTGTTATCGATCGCCGGGCAGATGCGGTGAACTTGAACCCTCAAGCGGCGGAGCACTCACACTAAGACGACGGTCATTGTTTAAAAGTTTGCGCACACTCTCCACATTTTGATCCGTTCAGCTAGATGATGGCCTCCCAGAGCGTTTGTTGACTTCAACTTTCCCACGGTCATCTTTGAAATGTTTGTGCCATATGAAAACCATTGCATGAGACATGGCTTCTTCCTTAAAACCCTCTTGAATCATACCGAGAGCCTCCATGGCGATTTTGTTCAGTCGCACGCAAAACTTAATCGCATAACGCTGCTCTAAGTGCTGTTCCATTTCCGCCTCTCCCACTTTTCGACCAAGGTCAATGACACACACTCATTCTGCAAGTGATGCACACTCTCCAGGGTTCCAGAGGCAACTGCCACAGTGCCAGTTTGTTCCCTGAGACCCCCCACTACTTCCCCCACCCGGTGGAACCGGTCCACACGCGCTCCCCTACTCAGAAATGAATCAGTCTTGAAACTTCTGAATCACACCTTGTATTTACACCCAAGTATCTTCTGATTTCAGACTGTCTTCCAGGATGAAAAATGTCCTTAACTACTCAAACTCTTCAATATGTAAATAGAACAGTCCACTAAATAACTAATAGGCATGATGAATTTTATAATTGGAAATCATTATAAATTATATTGGAAGAAGTGTTATCACATACAAACACTTCACTTTATGTATGCCTAAAATTTTTATTGTGAGCATGCATCAGAGTAAAGTATTTCATTTCTAATGCCTATTTTTTGATGCTGCATGTAAAATGTTGAGCAATATAGATTCTCTCTGTAGTAAATGTAGTCCACACTTGCATAAATGGTTGTCCAGACAGATAACTACAAACCACTACTGGAAGCATCTTTACAGATCCCGGTGAGAGTGAAGTCCCTTGATTCTGTTAGTTCCAGGACAGGCAAGTAAACAGGCTCCAGCATGTGTTATACTGGATCAGTGTATAACAACTGTAATTTCTTACTCTTTTTATGTCTCAGGCTGATCTGCTGGAGTTGGCAGTCATGTGTGCATGAGGCGTGCTTGCCTGTGTGTATGAATGGTGTTTGTTTCTCTGTTGCTCATGAAAGCAGTGGCTGAAAGTTTTATGTAAGTGTCTTTGAATTGTGTCTGTCTGCAATTTAACATGTCTTCTTTATGATAAGTAACAATATGTATTTTCCTGTGTTGTTACTATAAGATCGATTTGGTCTTGCCATGTTCACATCACTATTAATAAATAATTTGTCCACAGACAGGGTCATCCTGTTGAGTAACTCTGGTCTTTGTATGAAGTCAAGTGCTACTAAAATTATTCTTTTTTTTTTTTAGTCGTGTCTTCTGGTTTGATGTGGGCCACCACAAATTCCTCTCCTGTGCCAACCTTTTCATCTCAGAATAGCAATTGCAACCTACATTCTCAATTATTTGGTGAATGTATTCCAATCTCTGTCTTCCATGATGTCTTAACATATGTCCTATCAACCTGCCCATTCTTTATCAGTCCTTTTAATTTTCTGCATTTGTCTATAGCACCACATCTCAGTGGCATTGATTCCCTTCTGTTCTGGTTTTCCCTCTCGCTACCATACAATGCTGTGTTCCAAATGCACATTCTCAGAAATTTCTTTCTCAGATTAAGACCTATGTTTGATACTAGCAGATTTCTCTTGGTCAGGAATGCTCTTTTCTCCAGTGCTAGCCTGCTTTTTGTGTCCTTGCTTCATCCACTGTGGGTTATTTTGCTGCCTAGGTAGCAGAATTTCTTAACTTCGTCTGCTTTGTGGTTCCCAATTCTGATGTTAAGTTTGTCATTGTTCTCATTACTGCTACTTCTCTCTTTACTTGCATCTTTCTTCACTGTACTCTCAGTTCATATTCTGTGTTCATTAGACTGTTCATTCCATTCATCAGATGCTGTAATTCTTGTTCATTTTCACTGAGGATAGCAATTTCATCAATGAATCTTATTATTGATGTATTTTCACCCTGGATTTTAACCCAACTCTTGAACTTACCTTTATTTCCCTCATTGCTTATTTGCTACATAGACTGAATAGTAGAGACAAAAGAAAAAGACTACATCCCTGCCTTGCACCCTTTTTAATCCAAGCACTTTGTTCTTGGTCTTCCAGTTTTACCATTTCCTCTTGGTTCTTGCACATATCATATATTATCCATCTTTGCCTATAGCTTACTACTAATTTTCACAGATTTTCAAACATCTTTCATCATTTTGCATTGTTGAATGCTTTTTCAGGTCCACAAATCTAATGAACATGTTTCAATTTTTCTTCAGTCTTGCTTCCATTGTCTACCACAGCATTGCTCCATACAGTCTTGGCATTCGAGGCAAATGTATTGGTTCGGATGCAGACATGTTACAGCAATCCACTACCATTCTCACCTCAGCCTTCACAGGATGTAATTACCCCACCAGCCCAGTTCAAAAGGAGATTTCCCTGGCCTCCACATCTAATCATAGTACTGCCGATCGCTCCAAAAAACAACTTCGGAACACACCACTGGTCACTCAGTATTATCCTGATCTGGAATGTATTAATCAGCTACTTTGCCAAGGCCATGCCACGCCCTGAAATGAGATACATTCCATCTGAGATTTTGCCCACCACACCTAGAATAGCTTTTCATCACCCTCCCAATCTCCTCAGTATACTTGACAGACACTACGCTCCTTCTCCACCCATCTTCCAACATAGTCCTAACTCTATGATCATCCTCACTGCAAGACTTGTCCTGTGCACTGTCCTACCACCACCTATACCACCAGCCTTATAACTGGCAAAACATATACTGTCAAAGGGAGAGCCATCTGTGAAACGACATGTCATATACTAAGTGTTATGTAAACACTGTCTGACATTTTACATCAGCAGGACTACCAACAAGTTATCAGGTAGGATGAATGGGCATAGGCAGAGGGTGTATACTGGCAACATGCAATATCCTGTTGCGGAGCATGCTCTACAACATGAAAATCATGAGCTCATGCCTGTTTCACCGTTCGCGCCATTAGAATCCTTCCCCCCAGACACCACTTTCTCGGAACTCCGCAGGTGGGAGCTAGCACTTTGATATGCCCTTGGTTCTTGCCACCCACCTGGTCTTAATTTACATTAATTTCTTCTGCCTCAGCATTTATTCACAGTAACTACTCCTTTCTTCACTCCGTTTTAGTTTTCTGCATCTTACCTGTCTATTTTTTGCCTCCCCCTCCCAGCTCTGTTACATATAATGTGCTTAGCTGTTCACTCATATTAACTCATGCAGAATCTCTGTCTTGCATATTACCCTGTCTTCCACCTTTAAACTCTCAGGTTTTCAAATCTCATCCGGTGCAGTCCCCATCAGTCAGTCTTTCCTTCTCAACCATTCCAGTAAGTCTCCCCTGACCTGCAGTTCTGGGTACTTTCCTGAAATCTACACGTTTTCCTAGACCTCTTCAGTCCTTTTGCTTCACCTTTCTTCCTTCCCCTTCAACCCTTCTGCCTTCCCCTTTAACCCTTCTGCCTGAAGAAGGAGCCACCGGCTCCGAAAGCTCGCCTAATTATAATCTTCATTTGTGTGTGTGTTCTGCTGCCTCTTGGTGAGTAGATTTTTTTTTCTTCCCAATTACCTTATTTTGGTAACATCAGAACTTCCTCCCTCGTGGCTTTACCTTTCCTGAAGCCAAACTAATTGTCATCTAACAGCTCCTCAATTTTCTTTTCTATTCTTTTGTATATTATTCTTGTCTGCAACTTGGATGCATGAGCTATTAAGCTAATTGTGCGATAATTCTCACACTTGTTGACTCTTGGTGTGTTCAGAATTGTGTGGGAGATGTTTTTTGGAAAGCCTGATGCTATATTACCAGTGTCATACATTGTACACACTGACTTGAATAGTCGTTTCGTTGCTACTTCCTGCAATGATTTTAGAAATTCCAATGGAATGTTATCTATTGCTTCTGCCTTATTTGATCTTAAGTTTTCCAAAGCTCTTTTAAATTCTGATTCTAATAATTGATTCCCTATCTCTTCCCTGTTGACTCCTGTTTCTTCTTCTGTCACGTCATCAGACAAGTCCTCCCTCATAGAAGCCATCAACATGCTCTTTCTACCTGTCTGCTTTCTCCTTTGAATTTAACAGTGCAATTCCCATTCCACTCTTAATGTTACCATCCTTGCTTTTAATTTCACCAAAAGTTGTTTGACTTTTCTATATTATTAGTCCATCCATCCAATAATCATTTCTTTTTCAATTTCTTCACATTTTTCGTGCAACCATTTTGCCTTTGCTTCTCTGCTCTTCCTAAGTGACTTGTATTTCTGTTTTCCTGAATTTCCCTGAACATTTTTGTACTTCTTTCTTTTGTTGATCAGCTAAAGTATGTCATCTGTTAACCGTGGTTTGTTTGCAGTCGCCTTCCTTCTACGAACGGTTTTCCATTCTGCTTCTGTGATTGCCCTTTCTAGAGGTGTCCATTCCTCTTCAACTAAACTGCCTACTGAGCCTTTCATTATCATACTTTCTTTTGTTGATCAGCTAAAGTATGTCATCTGTTAACCATGGTTTGTTCACACTTGCCTTCCTTCTACCAACAGTTTTCCGTCCAGCTTCGTGATTGCCCTTTCTAGAGGTGTCCATTCCTCTTCAACTAAACTGCCTACTGAGCCTTTCATTATCATAGTACCTATAGCCTCAGAGCACTTCAAACATATTTCTCCATTCTTTAGTGCTTCCAGATTCCACTTCTTTGTGCATTGATTTTTCCTAACTAGTTTCTTAAACTTAAACCTACTCTTCATCATTACTAAATTATGATCTGAGTTTAGATTCCTCCTGGGTATGCCTTACAGTCCAGTATCTGATTTCAGAATCTCTGCCTGACCTTGATGTAATCTAACTGAAATATTATTATGAAAAAGAAAGTTGCTACCCACTACATAGCAGAGATACTGAGTCGCATATGGTGAGTAGTAGCTTTCCTTTTCATAATACTGTTACATTCCATCCTGGATTTTCCATTGTTTGACTAACTGAAATCTTCCCACATATCGTGACCTTTTCAGTGTATACCACCACCTCTTGTGATTCTTGAACAGAGTATTCATTATTGATGATTCATTATTACTAGCTGAAATTTATTGCAGAACTTAATTAGTCTTTCTCTTCTCGCAGTTTTACTACCAAGCCCATATTTTCCTGTAAACATTTTTTTTCTCCTTTCCCTACAACCACATTCCAATACCCTATTATTAGATTTTCATCTCCCTTTACATTCTGAATCACTGATTCAGTATTCTCATGTACTTTCTCTGTCTTTTCATCCTTGACTTGTGATCCTACTCCCATTATAACATTTTGTGCTGCTATTGATATTACCATATATTCATCAAACTAGAAATCCTTGCCTTCTTTCCATTTCACTTCTCTGCCCCCCCCCCCCTTCCCCCCATGTATAGACTGAGCCTTAGCATTTCCCTTTTTAGATTTTCTAACTTCCCTGCCACATTCCAACTTCTGATATTTCATGCCCCAACTCTTAGAATGCTACCCTTTTGTTGGTCATTCTATCTTTTTCTCATGGTCACCTCCTCTTTGGCAGTCCGCTCCTGGAGATCTG
This sequence comes from Schistocerca nitens, assembly GCF_023898315.1. Taxonomy (NCBI): domain Eukaryota; kingdom Metazoa; phylum Arthropoda; class Insecta; order Orthoptera; family Acrididae; genus Schistocerca; species Schistocerca nitens. Next base: position 57,133,774 of record NC_064615.1, read on the forward strand.
ACAGAGGAACTAGTCTGGAATCTTTTATGGATATACCATCATAACACTCTGTAATTGCAGGGTACGTGCCCATCTGGATGCACATTATTTGTCTTTAATGCAGTGGTTTCCACTGCCTTCTGCAGGTCATGCCATTGATCATTGCTGATTCTCCTGCCTTTTAGGGGCAGTTACCCACCCCAAGGACAAAGGAGTGCCCTGAACCCCTGTCTGCTTGTCTGCCCTCTTTCACAAGGCTACAAGACAGAGCGAGGGTGACTTCTTATGCTGGAAGTCATCAACTGCCATTGCTGATGATTTTTATTCAGAATACAAGCAATGGCAAGATTTGAACCCAGGACTGAGGACGTTTAGTTAACTCAGGTTCTGTTTCTTTGAATAGTTAATCTTATTGCTGATTTTTGTTCTTATGACTTGGCAAAATGTATGATCAATGTCAGTGTTCAGCAGATCCACACATACTTCATTGCCATCAGCTACAAGGTGTCATTTCCTGGAGGGAAGGTTAATCTTCATTTCCCTTTGCTGAAGAGTTACCATACCTAAAATATAGTCCACTTTAATATAAAAGGGTCATTTTTTTGCAGAATTTTAATTTTTTGTGTAATTGGCAATGTATTAAGCTTACAGAGTTGATGGTTAGCACTGTTATTCAGTTTATCTCTTACGTTCTAAAGTAAAATAATCATTCCGAAAATTGATGTCTCTAATTTTGCTTCACCATAAACTCACCAAACTATAGCCACACAACATAATAAATAATTCACACACAATACTGAATATTTTTGAAATGATAAAGGATTTTCAATTTATGATAATAAAAGATAATTTTGTAAACAATTCTCACCGTATTTTGAATCTATTTATTTCTATACATTTTCACAAAATCTCATCTTTACAACAATAGATCCTCACTCTTTATGAATGTAAGCCAATGTCTCTCTATCAAAGTCTGATACAGAGTGAATAATAATTCATATTTCATTGCAAGAAATAGCAAAACAATTGAAATTGGGCAGCATGAAATATGTGCACTTAGCACCTTTGACTACTACCAATGTACAACAGATACTCTGGCAATTTACATGGAACGACAAATACAGGGTGAAGCAAATAAAAGTGGTCCAGAGAACAGAGTTCCAAGGTACAAAGGAACACAGCAAAGGAAAGGAAATACAGTACTAATCTGACTATAGCAGATGTTGAAAGTGACCACCATTCATCTCTCGGCACTTTTGTGCTGTGGACAGCAAGTTGCTAAAAGTGGATCGAAGCTGGACTGCTGGAACAGCTGCACTCTCATCCAAAATGTTCTGCTGCACTTCTTGAAGACTATCAAGGTTTTTGTGATGTACCTTAGACTTGAAGGTTTCCCATACAAAGTAGTCATACACTGACAGATCAGGTGACCCGGATGGCCAGTTAGGGCTGCAACAAGACTGACCTTTACTGACAACTGTTTTAAGTGTGAAGATTGTATAAATCTGCCCCAGGGTTCGGCTAGCTGTATGGGCAGTTGCCCCACCCTTTTGAAAGTAACATTAAGTCTTATCCTCCTCCGTTAATGTTGCCACTCATCCAGGCCAGTTTTATGTGCACCACCCTGTATAATTTGAGATATTACAAAGTGCTTGGTGGCAGCATACCGCTTTAGTTATTAAATATGGCTGCTTGCATACAGCTCCCCCAACCCCTGATGGCTGTTGTCATTATTCAGTTTTTTTAATTTATTTTTGGTAATGGAGGAGGAGGAGGAGATTAGTGTTTAACTTCTATTTTTGGTGATATTGTTTCCTCCTTCTTAGTTGGAAAGGACAAGGATTGTTGTTTTTTCTAGCAGCATTTTCACACAAAATTTTGATAAAACTCATCAATACAGATACATAAAACAATTGAGTGTCCCATGTACACATAATAAAATATTTGGTCAGATTTTAATGTTTTCATTTTGAAATAGACAATGGTAAGATCGAGGTCTCCCTCATAAAAGTGGTCAGCACCTCTGAGTATTACCTACATACAACAGACACTGTGACAATTCACATAAACTGACAAATATAATTTGAGATAAACCGCTACCATCACCACCACCAAAGAATTATGGACTAGGAATGTGTGTCCTATTGCTGCATTTCTGAGCTTAATAGGCAACCAAATCTCTAATTGTGTCTTACAAGATCTGGTGCCTACAGCTCCCAGAATCTTGCAGTTATTCATGAGTAACATTGGTACCTTTACATTCTCATGTACACTCTTGAACAAATCAGTGGAGACCACATAAACAGCAGAGCCTGTATCTAACATTATTGTGATTTCAGTGTTGCCCGTATATGCAGGAATTGCTAATTATGATACAGTAGAACGTTGACCATTAAAATGATCTACATCTGAGTAAAATTCTTCTCCGATGTCATTCCCATTACACAGTTTATCAAGTTGGTCTGCTACTGCCCCTACACCATGCCATGACATCCATTTCAGCACATAATGAGATCACAATTAGTTTTCCTATACAAATGTGGATGGGCTATTGCTTTTGTGGTCCAGAGGTTTGATTACACCAGTTTAACTCAGTTTGATGGTTTTGTTGTTGGTTTTGCCACTGACAATGACTGTTATTGTTTGCATAACCAGGATTGTACCCATTATCTTGTCATCTATGTTTATACTTGTTACAATAATTATGGTGATTGTTATTATTATTATTTCTTTCTTTTCTCAGACGTTATGTCTGGTCAAAAATGGAAAGTGACGCGGACCTTTATCAAGCGTGACTTCCTTTTAACTGTACGATATATGTTATATTGCATTTAGGAACTTTCGGGTAATTGAACATGTATCAATAATTACAGATTTCTGTAGTTGTATATATAAGTTTGGATGTAGCTGTATTGCATTGATGTACTGGTGGATATTGTGTGGTATGACTCCTGTAGTTGATAGTATAATTGGAATAAGGTCAACTTTATCCTGATGCCACATGTCCTTGACTTCCTCAGACAGTTGGATGTATTTTTCAATTTTTTCTCCTGTTTTCTTTTGTATATTTGTGGTATTGGGTATGGATATTTCGATTAGTTGTGTTAATTTCTTCTTTTTATTGGTGAGTATGATGTCAGGTTTGTTATGTGGTGTTTTTTTATCTGTCATAATGGTTCTGTTCCAGTATAATTTGTATTCATCATTCTCCAGTACATTTTGTGGTGCATACTTGTATGTGGGAACATGTTGTTTTATAAGTTTATGTTGTAAGGCAAGCTGTTGATGTATTATTTTTGCTACATTGTCATGTCTTCTGGGGTAGTCTGTATTTGCTAGTATTACACATCCGCTTGTGATGTGATCTATTGTTTCTATTTGTTGTTTGCAAAGTCTGCATTTATCTGTTGTGGTATTGGGATCTTTAATAATATGCTTGCTGTAATATCTGGTGTTTATTGTTTGATCCTGTATTGCAATCATGAATCCTTCCGTCTCACTGTATATATTGCCTTTTCTTAGCCATGTGTTGGATGCGTCTTGATCGATGTGTAGCTGTGTTAGATGATACGGGTGCTTGCCATGTAGTGTTTTCTTTTTCCAATTTACTTTCTTCGTATCTGTTGATGTTATGTGATCTAAAGGGTTGTAGAGGTGGTTATGAAATTGTAGTGGTGTAGCCGATGTATTTATATGAGTGATTGCTTTGAGTATTTTGCTAGTTTCTGCTCGTTCTATAAAGAATTTTCTTAAATTGTCTACCTGTCCATAATGTAGGTTTTTTATGTCAATAAATCCCCTTCCTCCTTCCTTTCTGCTTAATGTGAATCTTTCTGTTGCTGAATGTATGTGATGTATTCTATATGTGTTGCATTGTGATCGTGTAAGTGTGTTGAGTGCTTCTAGGTCTGTGTTACTCCATTTCACTACTCCAAATGAGTAGGTCAATATTGGTATAGCATAAGTATTTATAGCTTTTGTCTTGTTTCTTGCTGTCAATTCTGTTTTCAGTATTTTTGTTAGTCTTTGTCTATATTTTTCTTTTAGTTCTTCTTTAATATTTGTATTATCTATTCCTATTTTTTTTCTGTATCCTAGATATTTATAGGCATCTGTTTTTTCCATTGCTTCTATGCAGTTGCTGTGGTTATCCAGTATGTAATCTTCTTGTTTAGTGTGTTTTCCCTTGACTATGCTATTTTTCTTACATTTGTCTGTTCCAAAAGCCATATTTATATCATTGTTGAATACTTCTGTTATCTTTAGTAATTGGTTGAGTTGTTAATTTGTTGCTGCCAGTAGTTTTATATCATCCATGTATAGCAAATGTGTGATTTTGTTTGGGTATGTTCCAGTAATATTGTATCCATAATTTGTATTATTTAGCATGTTGGATAGTGGGTTCAGAACAAGGCAGAACCAGAAAGGACTTAATGAATCTCCTTGGTATATTCCACGCTTAATCTGTATTGGCTGTGATGTGATATTATTTGAATTTGTTTGGATATTAAGTGTGGTTTTCCAATTTTTCATTACTATGTTTAGGAACTGTATCAATTTAGGATCTACTTTGTATATTTCCAATATTTGTAGTAACCATGAGTAGGGTACACTATCAAAAGCTTTTCAGTAATCAATGTATGCGTAGTGTAGCGCCCTTTGTTTAGTTTTAGCTTGATATGTCACCTCTGAATCTATTATCAGTTGCTCTTTACATCCTCGTGGTCCTTTGCAACAGCCTTTTTGTTCTTCATTTATAATTTTGTTCTGTGTTGTATGTGTCATTAATTTCTGTGTAATGACTGAAGTTAATATTTTGTATATTGTTGATAGGCATGTTATGGGGCGATATTTAGCTGGATTTGCTGTGTCTGCTTGATCTTTAGGTTTCAGATAAGTTATTCCATGTGTAAGTGTATCAGGGAATGTGTATGGGTCTGCAATGTAACTGTTAAATAATTTTGTTAGATGTGAATGTGTTGAGGTGAACTTCTATTAGCCAGAAATTTGCTATTTTATCTTTTCCAGGGGCCTTCCAATTGTGAGTAGAATTAATTGCTTGAGTGACTTCATGTTGCAAAATTATCACTTCAGGCATTTGTGGTATCATCTTGTATGTGTCTATTTCTGCTTGTATCCACCATGCATGCCTGTTATGTTGTACCGGGTTTGACCATATGTTGCTCCAGAAGTGTTCCATATCTGTTATGTTTGGTGGATTGTCTATTTTAATGTGTGTGTTATCTATTGTCTGGTAAAATTTCTTTTGGTTTGTGTAGAATGTTTGGTTTTGTTTCCTTCTATTTTCACTTTTTTTGTATCTTCTAAGTCGTTTGGCCAATGCTTGTAATTTCTGCTTCTTTTCATCTAATTGCTCTATCGCTTCTTGTTGTGAGATTTTACCTAACCTTTTTCATTTTTTTTTTCTGACATTTCATTTCTTATAAATTGTGTTAGCTGTCCGATGTCTTTTCTCAGTTTTTCTATTCTGATCTGTAGCCTGTGTTGCCATGCTGGTTTCGTGGGTTTCTTCTGTGTGTTGGTTGGTTCTTATCTCTGCCTAGTGTGTATATTTAGTGTAGTGAGTGCTCTTATATAAACCAGTAGTTGTAACTGTTCCATAGTTATGTTTTCATTTATTTTGTTGTGTATGATTGTGTTGATAGTTTTTATTGTTGTTTCGACTTGTGGGTTATTTGGCGGTCTATGCAAGAATGGTCTAATGTCTGTATTTGTGTCTTTGTATTCTATATATGTCAGCTGAAATTTTTCTTCTATATCTAACATGTGTGTCACTTCGTGTTCTATTTGTGCTTGTTCTGGTGGCTGTCTTAAGATTTCGTTTTCCTCTGATTGTTTAATTGATGCGTGTAGTTCTTTGTTTGTTTGCTCTGGGGTGTTTGAGTCCATTACTGTATTTTCTTCTTCTTCTGATTGCACATTACTTTGTTCCAGTATTTGTTGTACTTGTTTGATGTTTTCTAATTCTGACTGGGGTATCCTGTTATTTTTTATTATTACACGGGTCTGATCAGCTAGTCGTTGTTCTGTTAAAAATTTTAATTCTGGGTATCTGGTAATAAATGTGATCTGTATCCAGTTGTGTTGGTTCCTAGGTTTGTTGCTTGGTAATAACAGAACATGAGGTGTCGATTAACTTCACCTGACCATCTCATCCTCTGTCTTTGTTTTCCTTCTAGGGTGGTTGCAGGAAGCATATCCTGCAAAACACCTCTATTTGGATTTAAATCATTTTCCAGTTGGTTAGCAGTGTCGTTACCATTGTGGGCGGCATAGGGTTCAAGCGTCGTCCCCGACCATGACGGCGCTTGTCCGAGGCTTCTTTAGTTCTGTCCTGAACCAACTCATCACACTAAAAGGGGGATTAGCCCTATTAGTGGTTTGTTCTTTTCGTCGCTTTTTACGACTGGCAGAACATACCGGAGGCCTATTCTTTTCCCGGGCCTCCACGGGGTAATTATTATTATTATTATTATTATTATTATTATTATTATTATTATTCCACTGCTTTCCTGCATTGTCATGTTGCTCGGTATGATTTGCTTGATGATTTGTACTGGAATAATCAGTAGATCTGTTGTGACTTTTGCTACTGCTAATTTTTACAGTGTTTGCTCCTGCTATAGTGTCATTGTGACTCAGATCGATGGAATCACATACCACAGGGGTCAGTAGGATACAATTATGCACCTTCTGGCCCTGCAGAACACTTGACCACTTTCTTCTTGTAAATGTAGATGTATTGGTACCAATGTTACTCAAGTGTATTACAATGAGTGACCTAGAACTTTCATAAAACAAACAGGTTTATTGCTGTAGTTTAGATACATAGATCTTTTCAATATAAGAGCTTTCATACAATTGACTTCCTCCCCTGGTTGTAACATATTCTTTTTTGATGTATCATTGTTAACATTTAACGGTGGAATGCCTCTGCTTGAGGTATGCCGTGGAATGACATACAGCTGCGCTTGTGCTGCTACCAGAACCTCTATCACTGTATCCACAACACTGCATGAAGCCCAATGAATACATCTACCAGAAGTTATGTCACCCAAATAAGTCATTGTTTATCAAAATCAAAACTTTATAAAATGATTATTCATATTACATCAAACTTAACAGTATATAAAGTCTAGTAATTCATATTTAATACTGAGAGTATAGAAATTTTCAGTCAAAGAAGACATTCATTGGAATCTTCTCAAACTAAAATTTCAAAATTTCTGTACTCTCACACGTACCATCCCTATGAATAAGGAACTGTAATTACTATTCACTATACGACTCAAGATTGAGAAACTTTATTTTACATATTACTTTTTTCTTTCAGATTCAAAAAACACAAAGGTTTCAATAAAGAATTTTGTTAATTGAATCAGTCATGTTAATGGAATAATATATATACATAGAAAACATCTGTTGTAGTGCACTTCATATGTACATATTCATTCATTATTACTCCAGTTTTGTTATGAAATTTTGCAGTATACTAATGATCCTCCTTTGAGGTACTTGTTTCATTTATGTCATTGTAGTTTTATACCGGGTGATCAAAAAGTCAGTATAAATTTGAAAACTTAATAAACCAAGGAATAATGTAGATAGAGGGGTAAAAATTGACACACATGCTTGGAATGAAATGGGGTTCACAAAATGTCTGACAGACAGTGCTGGACAGCAAAACATCAGTGACTGCGCATGACAATCGTGTATAAAAGGAGCTGTAATGACAGAGAGAATCCAATGATTCAGCAGTCGCAGCATATTGACGTTACCTGAAAAGGCGCTTTTAGTGAAGCTGTATTATCAGAATGGGGAAAGTACTAGTTCAGTGTTACGATCCTGTCACCATAGGAAGGGGATTCGAACAGGTAAAGGTCCGTTGACAAATGCAGTTGTGGTGAGAATGATTTCGAAGTTCGAAGCCACGGGTTGTTTAGACGATAGACCCCGTAGTGGCTGACTGAGCACAAGGCGTAATGCTGCTGAGACAGTTCAGGAAGAAATGGAGACTGTAGCGGGTTCGTCTATGCACGGGGAAGTCAGCGCTCGTGCAGTTACAGGTCGCACCGGCATTCCATACACTACTGTTTGGTTGGCACTTAGGCGTACCGTCCGATGCTATCCGTACAAAATCCATCGGCATCATGAACAACTACCTGGCGATTTAGTGAAGTGGAGGGCATTTGCAGTGTGGGCATTTCAAAAGATGGCGGGAGATGATGATTGGTTGAGTAATGTGTTGTGGACCGACGAAGCTCATTTCACGCTCCGAGGGTCTGTCAACACCCACAACTGCAGAATTTGGGCTACCGAAAATCCTAGAACTGTCGTGGAAACTCCATTGCATGACAAGAAAGTCATGGTTGGGTTCAATTGTCCACATCTACCGTTATCGGGCCTTTTTTCTTCAAAGGAATTCGTGGTTCTGGTTTTGTAACTGCTACCGTGATGGGCAGCATGGAGGGTAAAAATCATAGAGGGAGACCAAGAGATGAATACACTAAGCAGATTCAGAAGGATGTAGGCTGCAGTAGGTACTGGGAGATGAAGAGACTTGCACAGGATAGAGTAGCATGGTGAGCTGCATCAAACCAGTCCTAGGACTGAAGACCACAACAGCAACAACCGTGACGGGCGAGAGGTACGCCGATGTGTTACAGAATCACATCATCCCCAGCCTGGCTGATAAACACCTGCTGGAACGTACGATGTTTATGCAGGATGGCGCTCCACCCCATATTGCTAGATGCGTGAAAGATCTCTTGCGCGCGTCGTTTGGTGATGATCGTGTGCTCAGCTGCCACTTTCGTCATGCTTGGCTTCCCAGGTGCCCAGACCTCAGTCCGTGCGATTATTGGCTTTGGGGTTACCTGAAGTCGCAAGTGTATCGTGATCGAGCAACATCTCTAGGGATGCTGAAAGACAACATCCGATGCCAATGCCTCACCATAACTCCGGACATGCTTTACAGTGCTGTTCACAACATTATTCCTAGACTACAGCTATTGTTGAGGAATGATGGTGGACATATTGAGTGTTTCCTGTAAAGAACATCATCTTTACATTGTCTTACTTTGTTATGCTAATTATTGCTATTCTGATGAGTTGAAGCGCCATCTGTCGGACATTTTTTGAACTTTTGTATTTTTTTGGTTCTAATAAACCCCATGTCATTCCAAGCATGTGTGTCAATTTGTACCTCTCTATCTACATTATTCCGTGATTTATTCAGTTTTCAAATTTATACTGACTTCTTGATCACCCGGTACTTTTCATGATTATACAGTCCATTAATACAGTGTACAGATACACATGGGACTTGGGTATCATCCTTACTATAATAGAAAAATTGTACATGATAGTCCCTCAGATTTTGTTACCACTCAGGTTATCCTGCAAGAACAGCTTTTAAAATGACTATTAAAGACGATTTTATGAGACTGAACTACCAAATATGAATTTTACATGGAAGATACTTATAGGCTAATACTGTTTGGTCTGTCCTGTGTGAACAATGTGTGAGTGCGGATAAGAGAAGGGTTCATGCAATGGAACTACTGAATGTGGAAAGAGGGAGGAGAGAGGAGAGAATAGTACCACAGAAGGGGAATGAAGAATGGAAAGGATAGGCTAGGAATGTTAAAATGGAAGAAATATAGAAGATAGACCCCAAAGACAGATATGCTTCCCATCCTCCACCCCAGGATCCCTCCCTGGGGGATACTTCACTGGTGAGCCACAAGATGAAATTTTTCACCAATCCTACAAAACTGACACCACCAGCTTCACTCCTACAGGCCCCAGTAATTGGATCTAACACCCTGCTATGAAAAGTCTGTGGATTGAGAGTGTGACAAATGTAACAACTTCCACCTTACAAGTATACTCAGTTATGATAGAGAGGGCTTAGATATTAGCCATTGTCACTTAATCTAAGTCCATTTAAGTTGAGCTAGAGTGTGCAATTATCTCACCAGCTCAAACTAAGCAAAGTAAGCCTCCCCTTAAAAATATTGTCAGAAGAAACTCAACCATGTTTATCGAAGTTTCACATGAAATTACAAAAAAATATTTTTGGTCAAAGAACTTAACTATAACTGATACTCTGTAAAAAATTACAAAATCCAACCAGGTGTGATTGCTTGTTAAAATTTGCCCTATGAAATTTACCACACTAATATAGAAAACTTAACTTATAATTGTACATACAATTTTTCTTAATATTATTTAATCCATAAGATCTTTCCTTTATGCATTCCATTTTTCGTTAATTAGAACATTCAAGTTTTAATATTGTTTGTAGATGGACATTGTTGTCCAAGGAACAGGGCTACCAGAAAGGTACTATCATCATTACTTGCTCTGATAGCTCCTACTGTCAGAGTACTTGTGTACCAAAACAGATGTACCCTGCCGTGAGGGATACCTGTAATTGTCTTACACAAGTATGAATGGTGCACCTGACCTTAGAAATGGGATTAGTCCTCTCAAAACAGCCCCAGATTGCATATCATATCTTCACCACTCTCTCCACCATTTCACGACAGTACAAAATGAGCTGCAATTTTCTGAACTTGTTTGATGTCCTTTGTTGATCCTATCTCTTGTGGATCCCACATTGTACAGCAGTACTCCAGTACTCCAGAAGAAGGTGCACAAGCATAGTTTAGGCAGTCTCTTCTATAGAGCTGTTGCATTTTCTGCATTCTGCCAATAAATCATAGCCTTGATTTACTATCTATGTGATCATACCAACCTAAGTTATTCATTATTGTAATTTCTTAGTACGAGGGCGGTTCAGAAAGTAACCTCCGATTGGTCACAGTGCGGGTTGTGGGGGGAGTAGCGACGCCATCTGTGCATTCACGCACTCAACAGGTCAGTCGGCATCAAGCCGTGGTCGAGTGAACGTCGTACCTGTGCTAGTTTAGTTTTTGTGGCAGTTTGAAATGTGTGCTGCAATAGAAAACCCCGCCAAATGTGAAGTGCGTGCTGTCATAAGGTTTTTTACAGCCAAAGGATATTCTGCAGCAGCTATTCATCATGAGCTTTGTGCCGTGTATGGACCAAGAGTTATGAGTGAAGGAGTTGTCCGTGAATGGGTACGTTTATTTAAAAGTGGACGAGAAAACATTCATGATGAAGAGAGGAGTGGTAGACCATCATTGGTGACTGGCGAACTCGTTCAGACAGTTGATGCAAAAGTTCGTGAAAATCGACGTTTCTCAATGTCGGAGTTGTCTACTGGTTTTCCACAGATTTCTAAGACTCTCTTGTACGAGATAGTGACAGCAAGATTGGGTTACCGTAAGTTCTGTGCTGGCTCCAGGCACAAGCGGGTGATTTTTATGCAGAAGGAATTTCAAAGCTTGTGAAGAGATACGATAAGTGCCTCAATCGCTATGGAGACTATGTAGAAAAATAGTGCAAAGATGTAGTTGTAAGATGTATATATTAAAATATTTTTATTTAACTTGGTGTATTTTTTTAAATCAACCGGAGGTTACTTTCTGAACGGCCCTCGTATTTAACTGAATTTACAGCCTTTAGATTTGTGTGATTTATCATGTAACAAAAATTTTATTGATTCCTGTTAGTAATCATGTGGATGACTTCGCACTTTCCATTGTTTAGAGTCAGTTGCCACTTATTGGGCCATACAGACATTTTGTCTAAACCATTTTGCAGTTGATTTTGATGATCTGATGACTTTATAAGATGGTAAATGACAGCATCATCCACAAACAATCTAAGAGGGTTACTCACATTGTCTTCTAAATCATTTATGTAGATCAGGAACAGCAGAGGACCTATAACATTTTCTTGGGGAATACCAGATATCATGTATGTTTTACTTGATGACTTTGTGTCAGTTTCTACAATCTGTGACCTTTCTGACAGGAAATCACAAATCCTGCTGCACATCTGAGATGATACTCCATGGGCATGCAATTTAATTAGAAATTGCTTGAGAGGTTTGTTGTCAAAAACCTTCTGGAAATCTAAAAATATGAAATCAATCTGACATCCCCTGTCAATAGCACTCATTACTTTATGTGAGAATAAACAGCTAGCTGTGTTTAACAAGAGTGATATTTTCTGAATCCATGTTGGCTATTTGCCAATAAATCATTTTCTTTGAGAAAAGTCATCATGTTTGAGCACAGTATGTGTTCCAAAATTCTACAACAAATCAATGTTAGTGATATCTATCTGTAATTCAGCAGATTACTTCAATTTCTTTTCCTTATTATTGGTGTGACTTATGCAACATTCCAGTCATTAGGTATAGATCTTTCTATAAGCAAGTGATTGTATATACTCAACATACTCTGAGAGAAATCTGACTGGTATACCATCAGGACCAAAGGCCTAGCCCTTTATTAACTGATTAAGCTAAAACTGTGTGCCGGATCAAGACTCGAACTCGGGACCTTTGCCTTTCGCGGGCAAGTGCTCTACCATCTGAGCTACCCAAGCACAACTCACGACCCATCCTCACAGCTTTAATTCTGCCAGTACCTTGTCTTCTACCTTCCAAACTTCACAAAAGCTCTCCTACAAACCTTGCAGAACTAGCACTCCTGGAAGAAAGGAGAGCTTTTGTGAAGTTTGGATGGTAGGAGATGAGGTACTGGCAGAATTAAAGCTGTGAGGACAGGTCATGAGTTGTGCTTGGGTAGCTTAGAGGGTAGAGCACTTGGGGGTAGCTCTGAGAGTTGAGCACTTGCCCGTGAAAGGCAAAGGTCCCAAGTTCGAGTCTCGGTCCGGTACACAGTTTTAAACTGTCAGGAAGTTTCACATCAGTGCACACTCCACTGCAGAGTGAAAATCTCATTCTGATTTAAGCTACTTTGCTACACCGAGGAAATCTACATCTAAGTTATTCATGTTGGCATTTGTTCTTGGTTCAAATTCTGGAATATTTATTTTATCTTCTTTGGTGAAGGAATTTCAGAAAACTATATTTTGTAATTATCCTTTAGTGGCAGTGTCATCAGTAGCATCAACAATGTTATTACGCAGTGAAAGTATTGATCATGTGTTTCCACTGGTTTACTTTACATGTGACCAGAACTTCTTTGGATTTTCTGCCAGATTTCAAGACAAAGTTTTGATGTGGAAAGTGTTAAAAGCATCTTGCATTGAAGTTTGTGCTAAATTTGAAGCTTCTGTAAAACTTCACCAATCCTGGGGGTTTTGCATGCTTTTAAATTTGGCATGTTTCTCTCTCTCTCTCTCTCTCTCTCTCTCTCTCTCTCTCTCTCTCTCTGCAATATTGTGACCTGCTTTGTGTACCATGGGGGTTCAGTAGCATGCCTTATTAATTTATTTGAGGTATGTCTCTCAGTAGCTGTTGATTCTATTTCTTTGAATTTAAGGCATATCTGGTCTACAATTTCAGACAGTATTCAGATTGGAAAGAGTGGAGACTGTCTCTTAGGATGGCCTCAAGCGAAGTTTTCTCTGCTTTTTTAAATAGATGTTTTTTACGTTTATTTTTGGTGGGTTTGGATGTTACGGTATTCAGTCTCACTACAACAACCTTGTGGTCGCTAATCCCTGTATCCATCACAATGCTCCTTATTTGCTCAGGATTATTTGTTGTTAAGAGGTCAAGTAGTTTTGCCAATCATTTACTAATTCTCTGAGAATGATTTTGGTTGATGTTTTATGCCTACCTCCAACTTAAAAAATGCATTTTCACCAACATATTGAGGGAAGATTGAAGTCATGACCAACTATAATTGTATGGGAGGGGTAGCTACTTGAAATGAGACTCAACGTGTCTTTGAACTGTTCAGCAACTGTATTATGTGAGTCAGTGGGTGGGGATGCAGTCCTTCTGGAAGGGCTACTTTCTCACAAAGTCATAGATGTTGTTCATCCTGAACATTATCTTGGGTTCTTTATATTCTGTGTATGGTATGACATAGATGATTTACTGCATTTGGGCTCTTTGGCACATTCTTGGAATTCATTTTATGCATATGACATAAATATGCCTATATTCAGTTTTCAGCTTAGCATTTTATAACTTTGTTGTGACATGCAGATATATTTATACTGTCATTTTGCTAGCTTTACTTAAATTGACACTAACATCTTGTTGATGCTGTCCTTGTGCAATGACTACTTGCACATAGATGCATATTCCTTTGCTTTACTTATTTCTAATGGTTTTTTTTTGTCATACATCTATCATTTTCTACAGTTATTTTTGTAGATTAATAGGTTACTTCAGGCTTGCACAGTTTAATGTATTATCCAGCTGACCAATAAAGAGTCATGGAATATTTAATTAATGATTTTATTAATAAATAGTACATTTGTACAAAAACCTGCCGGGGTAGCTGAGAGTGCTTATGTGCTGCTTCCTGGACTTGGCCTCGGATCGATTCCGCCTGGTGGATTAACGACGAGGGCCAGTGTGCCGGCCAGCCTGGATATGTTTTTTACGCGGATTTCCACATCCCACTACGTGAATGCTGGGCTGGTCCCCAAGTTCTGCCTCAATTACATAACTCACAGACATTTGACAACGTTCACACTATTGCATGGCTTACACTAGATGCAGACAACTGGGGTATACAAATTCCAATCTCGGGGGGTTCGGGGTGGTGACAGGATGGGCATCCAGCCCCCCTCTGCCACTAATATCACCAAATCCATAGTAACAAGGCCAACCCTGTGTTGAAGTTGGACAAAGGCGCAAAGAAAATGAAATGACATTTGTACGATGTGTAGAGTGGAAATTTCTTATGATTTACTATATAATTTTATTTGAGATATGTGACAGTGGATGTATGTGTTGGATTATCAAAGGATTACTGTAAATTCACTTGTGTAGTATTGTCCTTGATTCTTATTCTGTTTTTAATCTGCCTTTGTATTTGCATAGTTGGTAAGTTCATGATGCAGTTATTGCTGTTTATACATATGGGCCTGAAGATGGTGTACTGAATCGCTGCATTCAGAGGCTGTATAACAAATAACATCAAAAAGATGGCCGCAGGTGTTCCACTGATTGTACTGTTGCCCCTATTTCCTTTTATCTCCTTCCTATTTTGTTTTATTTATTTATTTTCGAGTTCCGTGGATCTTTGATGTGAATGTATCGCTAGGATGTAGAACGTGTCAGATTATTACAGTAATAGCCACATGCAGATGATCAGGAGGCAACCAATTTAACATATATAAGAAGATACATGAAAAAGGACATCCACATGTCAAATAATTACACACAAAAATTCAGATAACAACACAGATAATAGCGCAGTAATGACATAGGTGACTGCATAAATAATAGTGCAGTAATGACATAGATGATTACATAAGCAAATTTAAAGTAATTCATCTAAAAAATATTCTGCCCACAAGTGATATGCTGATCTACATAATCAGTTCTATTAGAAATGCATGAAATTAAACACAAATTCAAGAAGTATTAGACATTATCAAAGAATTCCTGTAAAGAATAGAAAGAATTATCCAAAAGATAAAGTTTTAGCTCTGTTTTGAATTTAGTAAGATCGCCAATGACTGATTTGATATGGACAGGAAGTTTATTGAACACTTTTATACTGAGATTTTTTAAATCTGTGTGAAGATCATGTTTGCTTCTTGTATTGTGATCATGGTACGCACTATTCAAGTTATAAATTGCATAATTTTTGTTCACGAAGCACATTAGTGACAAGATGTATTGACTATTTCTGCAAGAAGATCTAGGATGCA
Organism: Schistocerca nitens; assembly: GCF_023898315.1. Classification (NCBI taxonomy): domain Eukaryota; kingdom Metazoa; phylum Arthropoda; class Insecta; order Orthoptera; family Acrididae; genus Schistocerca; species Schistocerca nitens. The sequence goes on from NC_064615.1 coordinate 57,149,518, forward strand.
CTCTACTCATAATCCTGATAACTCTCTTCTGTGCAACAAAGACTTTATTTGCTTGTAGTTGATTTCCCCAAAATATGATGCCATATGTCATAAGTGAATGGAAGTAACCAACATATGCAGTTTTGATTGTTTCCATAAACAGATGCAATTGAACGAGTGGCAAATGCTGCTGAATTCAGTCTTTTACATAGGTCAGTGATGTGGACTGACCAGTTTAGTTTGTTATCAATAAGTAAACCCAGAAATTTGGAAGATACAACTTTCACTATTTCTTTGTCTCCACATTTTATTTCAACATTTTCCAATTTTTTGTTTACAGTTTGAAACTGAATGAAATGAGTAATATTAACATTGTAGGACAGACCATTTGCAGTGAACCAATCTAGAACTTCTTGGAATATAGTGGTTGCAATGTTCTCTAGACTACAGTTGGGTTCCTTGTCAATCATAATGGTTGTGTAATCTGCAAATAGTGTGAAGTGTGCTTCTTGGGTCACACACCATGGGAGGTCATTTACAAAGATTAAGAAAAGTAAGGGACCAAGGACCGAGCCCTGCAGCACTCCACATTTTAATGTATCCCAATCAGAGCTGGCAGGCGCCTTTGCACAATTGTTTAATACTACCTTCTGATTTCTGTCATCTAAATACGACTCAAGCCACTTCCCTACTTTATCTTTTAAGCCATAACGCTCAGCCTTTCTTAGTGGAATCTTGTGATCTACACAGTCAAATGCTTTTGACAGATCACAAAAGATTCCAAATGGTGGCATTTTCTTGTTTATTGATTCAAGGAGTTGGTTGATAAATGAGAAAATAGCTTGTTGAGTTGAAACACCCTTTTGGAATCCAAACTGATTTTTATTAAGGATGTGATATTTGTTAAGGTGAGCCATGATTCTAGTGTACATAAGTTTCTCAAGGATTTTTGAAAGACTTGTTAACAAAGAAATTGGGCGGTAGTTAGAAACCTCTCCTTTATCATCCTTTTTGGAAAAAAAAAAAAAATTACATGTTAAAAGTCAATGATAAAATATGATCTGAAATCATTCTGAATGCTTTCTCCATAAATTATTTTGAGCCATTATTTCAGGGGTCCCATTGAAATGTAAATGGTTTTGAAAACATATTTGACCTCTTAGCAACAAATAACCCTAAACACAAAATACAGCTGTTTAAAAAAGCAGATAAAAATTTTCACTTGAGACCTTCCGAAGAGATAGTCTCCACTCCTTCCAATCTGAATATGTAAGAGTAGACCAGATGCCATTTAAATTCAAAGAAATAGTATCAACAACTATTGAGACACATATACCAAATAAACTGGTAATAGATGGTACTGATCCCCGATGGTACACAAAAACAGATCAGAACTCTCTTGTGGAGGCAATGAAACAAGCATACCAAATTTAAAAGGATGTAAAATATCTTATATATGGAACCCATCACAGTACTCTAATGAAACAATGCTGAAAACTATGAGAGCCAAATAAAAACTGCTTTATGGTTGCATGATGTTTTGCACTGCAATCATATTTATTAATGAGTGTAGCAATAATTTTATATTCTATAGTTCTGTAGTGCTTCATTGTAGAACAGGTAAAAAGCTGTCTAGGAATTTCCTATTCCACAGTTCTTTTTGCTCATTCAATACTCTGTCTGGCTGATCTTTTAGGTGGATATAAATTTCAATTTCTTTCATTACATCCATGACTTTTTCTTTCTGTAACTTATGTAATATTTGAAGTGATCCATCTATATTAGGTACTTTGTGGTTGGTGTCGTTTAAATGTGCAATAAATGTGGATGGATTATTGTTGCTTATTATTTTGTGTTTTTTAAATTGTGCACTAACTTTTCTTCCTGTTTGTCCAATATAAAACTTTTGGCATCTGTGAAGAATGCACAAAATTTTATATTGGACAAACAGGAAGTAATTGACAACTTTTTACCAGTTCTAACACTATACTTGGCATAATTTACTACTTAAAAATCATCCATAAAGTAAGTTATAATGTGCCCAGTATATCTACAGATATGACTTGTTCCTACAGCAAAATCACAAGTCTCACTAATGTATTCAGTGTATAATGCTTCCATTTTAGATACTTGAAAATGCCCTAAGGCCGAAATTGTACAGTCGTACATGAAATAAAGAGAGCAGCAGCTAAAGGCATCTTGACATCTTTTAAAAAAATGCATCACAGCTACAGACTCTACTGAAAATTATACTTTTGAGAGTTTTCATAATGAAACTCAGTTCAAATATGGCAGAAAATACAAAGAGGTTCTGGTTGCATGTAAAGTACACCAGTGGCAAGACACAATCAATAACTTCATAGCGTGATAGCGATCATAATGTTACTGATGAAGTGCTACTAAAGCAGAGTTTTAAACACAGTTTTCCACAATTCCTTCACCAAAGAAGACGAAGTAACAATACCAAAATTTGTGTCAAGAACAGTTACAAACATGAGTAACTTAGCCATAGGTATCCTTGATGAAATGAAGCAGCTTAAATCACTTAATAAAGGCAAGGCCTCTGGTCCAGATAATATATATGTGAGGTTCATATTGGAATATGGTGAAACAATAACTCCTTATTTAGCAGTCATATATAACCACTCTCTTGATAAAAGATCTGTACCTAAAGACATGAAAGTTGCACAGGTCACACCAGTACTCAAGTAAGGAAGTAAGAACAATCTGATGAGTTACAGGCCTGTATCACAAACATCGAATTGCAGAAGGATTTGGAAAACATACTGACTATGAACATTACAAATTACCTCTAAGAAAATGAATTATTGACAAGTAGCAACATGAATTCAGAAAGTATCATTCTTGTCAAACACAGTTAGCTCTTTGTTTACACAAAGTAATGAGTTCTGTCAACAGGGGATCTCAGATTGATTTTCATACCCTACTTATGTGCTCTTGGCACCAGACTTATATGTATCGGTATTATTTACTGTTATTTTGGGCATACATTTAACTTTGCAAGCCTTGGTTGGTTTGAAAATGGGTATTAACACAAAACCAGTCACTTACTGAATAAACTATTTTATTCGCAACTCTAGCTGTCTTTTTGCATCATAATCAAATTGATTCCATATTTTTAGATTTCCATAAAGCTTCTGACAATATTCCTTACAAGTGACTTCTAATCAGACTGCAGCCTGCAGAGTATCATCTCAATTGTATGACTGGATTTGTGATTTTCTGTCAGAAATTTCATAGTTTGTAGTAATCGACAAACAGTCATCGAGTGAAAGAAAAGTGATATTCGGTGTTCTCCAGGGAAGTCCTATAAGTAAGCCCTCTGCTGTTCCTGATCTTTATAAATGATTTAGGAGACAACCTGAGCAGCCCTTTACATTGTTTGAAGATGATGCTGTCACTGACTGTCTTGTAAAGTCATCAGATGATAACCAATAGCAAAGTGATTTAGACAAGATATCTGTATGATAGCCGTACCGTAGGTGCAACCACAACGGAGGGGTATCTGTTGAGAGGCCAGACAAATGTGTGGTTCCTGAAGAGGGGCAGCAGCCTTTTCAGCAGTCGCAGGGGCAACAGTCTGGATGATTGACTGATCTGGCCTTGTAACACTAACCAAAATGGCCTTGCTGTTCTGGTACTGCGAACGGCTGAAAGCAAGGGGAAACTACAGCCGTAATTTTTCCCGAGGGCATGCAGCTTTACTGTATGATTAAATGATGATGGCGTCCTCTTGGGTAAAATATTCCGGAGGTAAAATAGTCCCCCATTCGGATCTCCGGGCGGGGACTACTCAAGAGGACGTTGTTATCAGGAGAAAGAAAACTGGCGTTCTACGGATTGGAGCGTGGAATGTCAGATCCCTTAATAGGGCAGGTAGGTTAGAAAATTTAAAAGGGGAAATGGATAGGTTAAAGTTAGATATAGTGGGAATTAGTGAGGTTCGATGGCAAGACGAACAAGACTTCTGGCCAGGTGAATACAGGGTTATAAATACAAAATCAAATAGGGGTAATGCAGGAGTAGGTTTAATAATGAATAAAAAAATAGGTGTACGGGTAAGCTACTACAAACAGCATAGTGAACCCATTATTGTGGCCAAGATAGACACGACGCCCACGCCTACTACAGTAGTACAAGTTTATATGCCAATTAGCTCTGCAGATGACGAAGAAATTGATGAAATGTATGATGAGATATAAGAAATTATTCAGGTAGTGAAGGGAGACGAAAATTTAATAGTCATGGGTGACTGGAATTCGTCAGTAGGAACAGGAAGAGAAGGAAACATAGTAGGTGAACATGGATTGGGGCTAAGAAATGAAAGAGGAAGCTGCCTGATAGAATTTTGCGCAGAGCATAACTTAATCATAGCTAATACTTGGTTTAAGAATCATGAAAGAAGGTTGTATACATGGAAGAACCCTGGCGATACTAAAAGGTATCTGATAGATTATATAATGGTAAGACCGGGATTTAGAAACCAGGTTTTAAATTGTAAGACATTTCCAGTGGCAGATGTGGACTCTGACCACAATCTATTAGTTATGAACTGTAGATTAAAACTGAAGAAACTGCAAAAAGGTGGGAATTTAAGGAGATGTGACCTGGATAAACTGAAAGAACCTGAGATTGTACAGAGTTTCAGGGAGAGCATAAGGGAACAATTGACAGGAATGGGGGAAAGAAATACAGTAGAAGAAGAATGGGTAGCTTTGAGGGATGAAATTGTGAAGGCAGCAGAGGATCAAATTGGTAAAAAGACGAGGGCTAGTAGAAATCCTTGGGTAACAGAAGAAATATTGAATTTAATTGATGAAAGGAGAAAATATAAAAATGCAGTAAATGAAGCAGGCAAAAAGGAATACAAACGTCTCAAAAATGATATCGACTGGAAGTGCAAAATGGCTAAACAGGGATGGCTAGAGGACAAATGTAAGGATGTAGAGGCTTATCTCACTAAGGGTAAGATTGATACTGCCTACAGGAAAATTAAAGAGACCTTTGGAGAAAGGAGAACCACTTGCATGAATACCAAGAGCTCAGGTGGAAACCCAGTTCTAAGCAAAGAAGGGAAAACAGAAAGGTGGAAGGAGTATATAGAGGGCCTATACAAGGGCCTTGTACTTGAGGACAATATTATGGAAATGGAAGAGGAAGTAGATGAAGATGAAATAGGAGATATGATATTGTGTGAAGAGTTTGACAGAGCACTGAAAGACCTGACTCGAAACAAGGCCCCGGGAGTAGACAACATTCCATTAGAACTACTGACGGCCTTGGGAGAGCCAGTCCTGACAAAACTCTACCATCTGGTGAGCAAGATATATGAGACAGGCGAAATACCCTCAGACTTCAAGAAGAATATAAAAATCCCAATCCCAAAGAAAGCAGGTGTTGACAGATGTGAAAATTACCGAACTATCAGTTTAATAAGTCACAGCTGCAAAATACTAACGCGAATTCTTTACAGATGAATGGAAAAACTGATAGAAGTCGACCTCAGGGAAGATCAGTTTGGATGGAACACGTGAGGCAGTACTGACCCTACGACTTATCTTAGAATCTAGATTAAGGAAAGGCAAACCTACATTTCTAGCATTTGTAGACTTAGAGAAAGCTTTTGACAATGTTGATTGGAATACTCTCTTTCAAATTCTGAAGGCGGCAGGGGTAAAATACAGAGATTGAAAGGCCATTTACAATTTGAACAGAAAGCAGATGGCAGTTATAAGAGTCGAGAGATATGACAGGGTAGCAGTGGTTGGGAAGGGAGTGAGACAGGGTTGTAGCCTCTCCCCAATGTTATTCAATCGGTATATTGAGCAAGCAATAAAGGAAACAATAGAAAAGTTCGGAGTAGGTATTAAAATCCATGGAGAAGAAATAAAAACTTTGAGGTTCGCCGATGACAGTGTAATTCTGTCAGAGTCAGCAAAGGTCTTGGAAGAGCAGTTGAATGGAATGGACAGTGTCTTGTAAGGAGGGTATAAGATGAACATCAACAAAAGCAAAACGAGGATAATGGAATGTAGTCGAATTAAGTCAGGTGATGCTGAGGGAATTAGATTAGGAAATGAGACACTTAAAGTAGTAAAGGAGTTTTGCTATTTGGGGAGCAAAATAACTGATGATGGTCGAAGTAGAGAGGATATGAAACGTAGACTGGCAATGGCAAGGAAAGCGTTTCTTAAGAAGAGAAATTGGTTAACATCGTATATTGATTTAAGTGTCAGGAAATCGTTTCTCAAAGTATTTGTATGGAGTGTAGCCATGTATGGAAGTGAAACGTGGACGATAAATAGCTTAGACAAGAAGAGAATAGAAGCTTTCGAAATGTGGTGCCTACAGAAGAATGCTGA